>NW_027467840.1:0-92079 GCF_004210375.1 Tachypleus tridentatus
TACACTCACTCTATGAACAGTAAAGTTTGGTTGAAGGTGTGGTAATACAATCACTCTATGAACAGTAAAGTTTGGTTGAAGGTGTGGTAATACAATCACTCTATGAACAGTAAAGTTTGGTTGAAGGTGTGGTAATACACTCACTCTATGAACAGTAAAGTTTGGTTGAAGGTGTGGTAATACACTCACTCTATGAACAGTAAAGTTTGGTTGAAGGTGTGGTAATACAATCACTCTATGAACAGTAAAGTTTGGTTGAAGGTGTGGTAATACAATCACTCTATGAACAGTAAAGTTTGGTTGAAGGTGTGGTAATACACTCACTCTATGAACAGTAAAGTTTGGTTGAAGGTGTGGTAATACAATCACTCTATGAACAGTAAAGTTTGGTTGAAGGTGTGGTAATACAATCACTCTATGAACAGTAAAGTTTGGTTGAAGGTGTGGTAATACAATCACTCTATGAACAGTAAAGTTTGGTTGAAGGTGTGGTAATACAATCACTCTATGAACAGTAAAGTTTGGTTGAAGGTGTGGTAATACACTCACTCTATGAACAGTAAAGTTTGGTTGAAGGTGTGGTAATACAATCACTCTATGAACAGTAAAGTTTGGTTGAAGGTGTGGTAATACAATCACTCTATGAACAGTAAAGTTTGGTTGAAGGTGTGGTAATACAATCACTCTATGAACAGTAAAGTTTGGTTGAAGGTGTGGTAATACAATCACTCTATGAACAGTAAAGTTTGGTTGAAGGTGTGGTAATACAATCACTCTATGAACAGTAAAGTTTGGTTGAAGGTGTGGTAATACAATCACTCTATGAACAGTAAAGTTTGGTTGAAGGTGTGGTAATACACTCACTCTATGAACAGTAAAGTTTGGTTGAAGGTGTGGTAATACACTCACTCTATGAACAGTAAAGTTTGGTTGAAGGTGTGGTAATACAATCACTCTATGAACAGTAAAGTTTGGTTGAAGGTGTGGTAATACAATCACTCTATGAACAGTAAAGTTTGGTTGAAGGTGTGGGTCACTCTATGAACAGTAAAGTTTAGTTGAAGGTGTGGTAATCACTCTATGAACAGTAAAGTTTGGTTGAAGGTGTGGTAATACAATCACTGTATGAACAGTACAGTTTAGTTGAAGGTGTGGTAATACATTCACTCTATGAACAGTAAAGTTTGGTTGAAGGTGTGGTAATACAATCACTCTATGAACAGTAAAGTTTGGTTGAAGGTGTGGTCACTCTATGAACACAGTAAAGTTTGGTTGAAGGTGTGGTAATATCACTCTATGAACAGTAAAGTTTGGTTGAAGGTGTGGTAATACACTCACTCTATGAACAGTAAAGTTTGGTTGAAGGTGTGGTAATACACTCACTCTATGAACAGTAAAGTTTGGTTGAAGGTGTGGTAATACAATCACTCTATGAACAGTAAAGTTTGGTTGAAGGTGTGGTAATACAATCACTCTATGAACAGTAAAGTTTGGTTGAAGGTGTGGTAATACAATCACTCTATGAACAGTAAAGTTTGGTTGAAGGTGTGGTAATACAATCACTCTATGAACAGTAAAGTTTGGTTGAAGGTGTGGTAGTACAATCACTCTATGAACAGTACGGTTTGGTTGAAGGTGTGGTTGAATACTCACTCTATGAACAGTTAAGTTTCTTTGAAGGTGTGGAAATATAATCTCTCTATGAAAAGTAAAGTTTGGTTGAAGGTGTGGTAATACAATCACTCTATGAACAGTAAAGTTTGGTTGAAGGTGTGGTAATACAATCACTCTATGAACAGTAAAGTTTGGTTGAAGGTGTGGTAATACAATCACTCTATGAACAGTAAAGTTTGGTTGAAGGTGTGGTAATACAATCACTCTATGAACAGTAAAGTTTGGTTGAAGGTGTGGTAATACAATCACTCTATGAACAGTAAAGTTTGGTTGAAGGTGTGGTAATACAATCACTCTATGAACAGTAAAGTTTGGTTGAAGGTGTGGTAATACAATCACTCTATGAACAGTAAAGTTTGGTTGAAGGTGTGGTAATACAATCACTCTATGAACAGTAAAGTTTGGTTGAAGGTGTGGTAATACAATCACTCTATGAACAGTAAAGTTTGGTTGAAGGTGTGGTAATACACTCACTCTATGAACAGTAAAGTTTGGTTGAAGGTGTGGTAATACACTCACTCTATGAACAGTAAAGTTTGGTTGAAGGTGTGGTAATACACTCACTGAACTATGAACAGTAAAGTTTGGTTGAAGGTGTGGTACTCTATACAGTAAAGTTTGGTTGAAGGTGTGGTAATACACTCACTCTATGAACAGTAAAGTTTGGTTGAAGGTGTGGTAATACAATCACTCTATGAACAGTAAAGTTTGGTTGAAGGTGTGGTAATACAATCACTCTATGAACAGTAAAGTTTGGTTGAAGGTGTGGTAATACAATCACTCTATGAACAGTAAAGTTTGGTTGAAGGTGTGGTCACTCTATGAACAGTAAAGTTTGGTTGAAGGTGTGGTAATACAATCACTCTATGAACAGTAAAGTTTGGTTGAAGGTGTGGTAATACAATCACTCTATGAACAGTAAAGTTTGGTTGAAGGTGTGGTAATACACTCACTCTATGAACAGTAAAGTTTGGTTGAAGGTGTGGTAATACAATCACTCTATGAACAGTAAAGTTTGGTTGAAGGTGTGGTAATACAATCACTCTATGAACAGTAAAGTTTGGTTGAAGGTGTGGTAATACAATCACTCTATGAACAGTAAAGTTTGGTTGAAGGTGTGGTAATACAATCACTCTATGAACAGTAAAGTTTGGTTGAAGGTGTGGTAATACAATCACTCTATGAACAGTAAAGTTTGGTTGAAGGTGTGGTAATACATCACTCTATGAACAGTAAAGTTTGGTTGAAGGTGTGGTAATACAATCACTCTATGAACAGTAAAGTTTGGTTGAAGGTGTGGTAGTACAATCACTCTATGAACAGTAAAGTTTGGTTGAAGGTGTGGTAATACACTCACTCTATGAACAGTAAAGTTTGGTTGAAGGTGTGGTAATACACATCACTCTATGAACAGTAAAGTTTGGTTGAAGGTGTGGTACTCTATACACTCACTCTATGAACAGTAAAGTTTGGTTGAAGGTGTGGTAATACAATCACTCTATGAACAGTAAAGTTTGGTTGAAGGTGTGGTAATACACTCACTCTATGAACAGTAAAGTTTGGTTGAAGGTGTGGTAATACAATCACTCTATGAACAGTAAAGTTTGGTTGAAGGTGTGGTAATACAATCACTCTATGAACAGTAAAGTTTGGTTGAAGGTGTGGTAATACAATCACTCTATGAACAGTAAAGTTTGGTTGAAGGTGTGGTAATACAATCACTCTATGAACAGTAAAGTTTGGTTGAAGGTGTGGTAATACAATCACTCTATGAACAGTAAAGTTTGGTTGAAGGTGTGGTAATACAATCACTCTATGAACAGTAAAGTTTGGTTGAAGGTGTGGTAATACAATCACTCTATGAACAGTAAAGTTTGGTTGAAGGTGTGGTAATACACTCACTCTATGAACAGTAAAGTTTGGTTGAAGGTGTGGTAATACACTCACTCTATGAACAGTAAAGTTTGGTTGAAGGTGTGGTAATACACTCACTCTATGAACAGTAAAGTTTGGTTGAAGGTGTGGTAATACAATCACTCTATGAACAGTAAAGTTTGGTTGAAGGTGTGGTAATACAATCACTCTATGAACAGTAAAGTTTGGTTGAAGGTGTGGTACTCTATACAATCACTCTATGAACAGTAAAGTTTGGTTGAAGGTGTGGTAATACAATCACTCTATGAACAGTAAAGTTTGGTTGAAGGTGTGGTAATACAATCACTCTATGAACAGTAAAGTTTGGTTGAAGGTGTGGTAATACAATCACTCTATGAACAGTAAAGTTTGGTTGAAGGTGTGGTAATACACTCACTCTATGAACAGTAAAGTTTGGTTGAAGGTGTGGTAATACACTCACTCTATGAACAGTAAAGTTTGGTTGAAGGTGTGGTAATACAATCACTCTATGAACAGTAAAGTTTGGTTGAAGGTGTGGTAATACAATCACTCTATGAACAGTAAAGTTTGGTTGAAGGTGTGGTAATACAATCACTCTATGAACAGTAAAGTTTGGTTGAAGGTGTGGTAATACAATCACTCTATGAACAGTAAAGTTTGGTTGAAGGTGTGGTAATATGAACAGTAAAGTTTGGTTGAAGGTGTGGTACTACAATCACTCTATGAACAGTAAAGTTTGGTTGAAGGTGTGGTAGACACTCACTCTATGAACAGTAAAGTTTGGTTGAAGGTGTGGTAATACAATCACTCTATGAACAGTAAAGTTTGGTTGAAGGTGTGGTAATACAATCACTCTATGAACAGTAAAGTTTGGTTGAAGGTGTGGTACTCTATACAATCACTCTATGAACAGTAAAGTTTGGTTGAAGGTGTGGTAATACAATCACTCTATGAACAGTAAAGTTTGGTTGAAGGTGTGGTAATACAATCACTCTATGAACAGTAAAGTTTGGTTGAAGGTGTGGTAATACAATCACTCTATGAACAGTAAAGTTTGGTTGAAGGTGTGGTAATACAATCACTCTATGAACAGTAAAGTTTGGTTGAAGGTGTGGTAATACACTCACTCTATGAACAGTAAAGTTTGGTTGAAGGTGTGGTAATACACTCACTCTATGAACAGTAAAGTTTGGTTGAAGGTGTGGTAATACAATCACTCTATGAACAGTAAACTCTCTATGAACAGTAAAGTTTGGTTGAAGGTGTGGTAATACAATCACTCTATGAAAGTAAAGTTTGGTTGAAGGTGTGGTAATACACTCACTCTATGAACAGTAAAGTTTGGTTGAAGGTGTGGTACTACAATCACTATGAACAATAAAGTTTGGTTGAAGGTGTGGTAATCACTCTATGAACAGTAAAGTTTGGTTGAAGGTGTGGTAATACACTCACTCTATGAACAGTAAAGTTTGGTTGAAGGTGTGGTAATACAATCACTCTATGAACAGTAAAGTTTGGTTGAAGGTGTGGTATCATACAATCACTCTATGAACAGTAAAGTTTGGTTGAAGGTGTGGTAATACAATCACTCTATGAACAGTAAAGTTTGGTTGAAGGTGTGGTAATACAATCACTCTATGAACAGTAAAGTTTGGTTGAAGGTGTGGTAATACAATCACTCTATGAACAGTAAAGTTTGGTTGAAGGTGTGGTAATACAATCACTCTATGAACAGTAAAGTTTGGTTGAAGGTGTGGTAATACAATCACTCTATGAACAGTAAAGTTTGGTTGAAGGTGTGGTAATACAATCACTCTATGAACAGTAAAGTTTGGTTGAAGGTGTGGTAATACAATCACTCTATGAACAGTAAAGTTTGGTTGAAGGTGTGGTAGTACAATGACTCTATGAACAGTACGGTTTGGTTGAAGGTGTGGTTGTATACTCACTCTATGAACAGTAAAGTTTGGTTGAAGGTGTGGTAATACAATCACTCTATGAACAGTAAAGTTTGGTTGAAGGTGTGGTAATACACTCACTCTATGAACAGTAAAGTTTGGTTGAAGGTGTGGTAATACAATCACTCTATGAACAGTAAAGTTTGGTTGAAGGTGTGGTAATACAATCACTCTATGAACAGTAAAGTTTGGTTGAAGGTGTGGTAATACAATCACTCTATGAACAGTAAAGTTTGGTTGAAGGTGTGGTAATACAATCACTCTATGAACAGTAAAGTTTGGTTGAAGGTGTGGTAATACAATCACTCTATGAACAGTAAAGTTTGGTTGAAGGTGTGGTAATACAATCACTCTATGAACAGTAAAGTTTGGTTGAAGGTGTGGTAATACACTCACTCTATGAACAGTAAAGTTTGGTTGAAGGTGTGGTAATACACTCACTCTATGAACAGTAAAGTTTGGTTGAAGGTGTGGTAATACACTCACTCTATGAACAGTAAAGTTTGGTTGAAGGTGTGGTAATACAATCACTCTATGAACAGTAAAGTTTGGTTGAAGGTGTGGTAATACACTCACTCTATGAACAGTAAAGTTTGGTTGAAGGTGTGGTAATACACTCACTCTATGAACAGTAAAGTTTGGTTGAAGGTGTGGTAATACAATCACTCTATGAACAGTAAAGTTTGGTTGAAGGTGTGGTAATACAATCACTCTATGAACAGTAAAGTTTGGTTGAAGGTGTGGTAATACAATCACTCTATGAACAGTAAAGTTTGGTTGAAGGTGTGGTAATACACTCACTCTATGAACAGTAAAGTTTGGTTGAAGGTGTGGTAATACAATCACTCTATGAACAGTAAAGTTTGGTTGAAGGTGTGGGTGAAGGTGTGGTAATACAATCACTCTATGAACAGTAAAGTTTGGTTGAAGGTGTGGTAATACAATCACTCTATGAACAGTAAAGTTTGGTTGAAGGTGTGGTAATACAATCACTCTATGAACAGTAAAGTTTGGTTGAAGGTGTGTAAAGTTTGGTTAGGTGTGGTAATACATCACTCTATGAACAGTAAAGTTTGGTTGAAGGTGTGGTAATACAATCACTCTATAATCACTCTATGAATCACTCTATGAACAGTAAAGTTTGGTTGAAGGTGTGGAAGGTGTACAATCACTCTATGAACAGTAAAGTTTGGTTGAAGGTGTGGTAATACAATCACTCTATGAACAGTAAAGTTTGGTTGAAGGTGTGGTAATACACTCACTCTATGAACAGTAAAGTTTGGTTGAAGGTGTGGTAATACAATCACTCTATGAACAGTAAAGTTTGGTTGAAGGTGTGGTAATACAATCACTCTATGAACAGTAAAGTTTGGTTGAAGGTGTGGTAATACACTCACTCTATGAACAGTAAAGTTTGGTTGAAGTAATACACTCACTCTATGAACAGTAAAGTTTGGTTGAAGGTGTGGTAATACACTCACTCTATGAACAGTAAAGTTTGGTTGAAGGTGTGGTAATACAATCACTCTATGAACAGTAAAGTTTGGTTGAAGGTGTGGTAATACAACTCACTCTATGAACAGTAAAGTTTGGTTGAAGGTGTGGTAATACAATCACTCTATGAACAGTAAAGTTTGGTTGAAGGTGTGGTAATACAATCACTCTATGAACAGTAAAGTTTGGTTGAAGGTGTGGTAATACAATCACTCTATGAACAGTAAAGTTTGGTTGAAGGTGTGGTAATACACTCACTCTATGAACAGTAAAGTTTGGTTGAAGGTGTGGTAATACACTCACTCTATGAACAGTAAAGTTTGGTTGAAGGTGTGGTAATACAATCACTCTATGAACAGTAAAGTTTGGTTGAAGGTGTGGTAATACAATCACTCTATGAACAGTAAAGTTTGGTTGAAGGTGTGGTAATACAATCACTCTATGAACAGTAAAGTTTGGTTGAAGGTGTGGTAATACAATCACTCTATGAACAGTAAAGTTTGGTTGAAGGTGTGGTAATACACTCACTCTATGAACAGTAAAGTTTGGTTGAAGGTGTGGTAATACAATCACTCTATGAACAGTAAAGTTTGGTTGAAGGTGTGGTAATACAATCACTCTATGAACAGTAAAGTTTGGTTGAAGGTGTGGTAATACAATCACTCTATGAACAGTAAAGTTTGGTTGAAGGTGTGGTAATACAATCACTCTATGAACAGTAAAGTTTGGTTGAAGGTGTGGTAATACAATCACTCTATGAACAGTAAAGTTTGGTTGAAGGTGTGGTAATACAATCACTCTATGAACAGTAAAGTTTGGTTGAAGGTGTGGTAATACACTCACTCTATGAACAGTAAAGTTTGGTTGAAGGTGTGGTAATACAATCACTCTATGAACAGTAAAGTTTGGTTGAAGGTGTGGTAATACAATCACTCTATGAACAGTAAAGTTTGGTTGAAGGTGTGGTAATACAATCACTCTATGAACAGTAAAGTTTGGTTGAAGGTGTGGTAATACAATCACTCTATGAACAGTAAAGTTTGGTTGAAGGTGTGGTAATACAATCACTCTATGAACAGTAAAGTTTGGTTGAAGGTGTGGTAATACACTCACTCTATGAACAGTAAAGTTTGGTTGAAGGTGTGGTAATACAATCACTCTATGAACAGTAAAGTTTGGTTGAAGGTGTGGTAATACAATCACTCTATGAACAGTAAAGTTTGGTTGAAGGTGTGGTACTCTATACAATCACTCTATGAACAGTAAAGTTTGGTTGAAGGTGTGGTAATACAATCACTCTATGAACAGTAAAGTTTGGTTGAAGGTGTGGTAATACAATCACTCTATGAACAGTAAAGTTTGGTTGAAGGTGTGGTAATACAATCACTCTATGAACAGTAAAGTTTGGTTGAAGGTGTGGTAATACAATCACTCTATGAACAGTAAAGTTTGGTTGAAGGTGTGGTAATACAATCACTCTATGAACAGTAAAGTTTGGTTGAAGGTGTGGTAATACACTCACTCTATGAACAGTAAAGTTTGGTTGAAGGTGTGGTAATACAATCACTCTATGAACAGTAAAGTTTGGTTGAAGGTGTGGTAATACAATCACTCTATGAACAGTAAAGTTTGGTTGAAGGTGTGGTAATACAATCACTCTATGAACAGTAAAGTTTGGTTGAAGGTGTGGTAATACACTCACTCTATGAACAGTAAAGTTTGGTTGAAGGTGTGGTAATACAATCACTCTATGAACAGTAAAGTTTGGTTGAAGGTGTGGTAATACAATCACTCTATGAACAGTAAAGTTTGGTTGAAGGTGTGGTAATACAATCACTCTATGAACAGTAAAGTTTGGTTGAAGGTGTGGTAATACAATCACTCTATGAACAGTAAAGTTTGGTTGAAGGTGTGGTAATACAATCACTCTATGAACAGTAAAGTTTGGTTGAAGGTGTGGTAATACAATCACTCTATGAACAGTAAAGTTTGGTTGAAGGTGTGGTAATACAATCACTCTATGAACAGTAAAGTTTGGTTGAAGGTGTGGTGGTACAATCACTCTATGAACAGTAAAGTTTGGTTGAAGGTGTGGTAATACAATCACTCTATGAACAGTAAAGTTTGGTTGAAGGTGTGGTAATACACTCACTCTATGAACAGTAAAGTTTGGTTGAAGGTGTGGTAATACAATCACTCTATGAACAGTAAAGTTTGGTTGAAGGTGTGGTAATACAATCACTCTATGAACAGTAAAGTTTGGTTGAAGGTGTGGTAATACAATCACTCTATGAACAGTAAAGTTTGGTTGAAGGTGTGGTAATACAATCACTCTATGAACAGTAAAGTTTGGTTGAAGGTGTGGTGAAGGTGTGGTAATACAATCACTCTATGAACAGTAAAGTTTGGTTGAAGGTGTGGTAATACAATCACTCTATGAACAGTAAAGTTTGGTTGAAGGTGTGGTAATACAATCACTCTATGAACAGTAAAGTTTGGTTGAAGGTGTGGTAATACAATCACTCTATGAACAGTAAAGTTTGGTTGAAGGTGTGGTAATACACTCACTCTATGAACAGTAAAGTTTGGTTGAAGGTGTGGTAATACACTCACTCTATGAACAGTAAAGTTTGGTTGAAGGTGTGGTAATACACTCACTCTATGAACAGTAAAGTTTGGTTGAAGGTGTGGTAATACAATCACTCTATGAACAGTAAAGTTTGGTTGAAGGTGTGGTAATACAATCACTCTATGAACAGTAAAGTTTGGTTGAAGGTGTGGTAATACAATCACTCTATGAACAGTAAAGTTTGGTTGAAGGTGTGGTAATACAATCACTCTATGAACAGTAAAGTTTGGTTGAAGGTGTGGTAATACAATCACTCTATGAACAGTAAAGTTTGGTTGAAGGTGTGGTAATACAATCACTCTATGAACAGTAAAGTTTGGTTGAAGGTGTGGTAATACAATCACTCTATGAACAGTAAAGTTTGGTTGAAGGTGTGGGTACAATCACTCTATGAACAGTAAAGTTTGGTTGAAGGTGTGGTAATACAATCACTCTATGAACAGTAAAGTTTGGTTGAAGGTGTGGTAATACAATCACTCTATGAACAGTAAAGTTTGGTTGAAGGTGTGGTAATACAATCACTCTATGAACAGTAAAGTTTGGTTGAAGGTGTGGTAATACAATCACTCTATGAACAGTAAAGTTTGGTTGAAGGTGTGGTAATACAATCACTCTATGAACAGTAAAGTTTGGTTGAAGGTGTGGTAATACAATCACTCTATGAACAGTAAAGTTTGGTTGAAGGTGTGGTAATACAATCACTCTATGAACAGTAAAGTTTGGTTGAAGGTGTGGTAATACAATCACTCTATGAACAGTAAAGTTTGGTTGAAGGTGTGGTAATACAATCACTCTATGAACAGTAAAGTTTGGTTGAAGGTGTGGTAATACAATCACTCTATGAACAGTAAAGTTTAGTTGAAGGTGTGGTAATCACTCTATGAACAGTAAAGTTTGGTTGAAAGTGTGGTAATACAATCACTGTATGAACAGTACAGTTTAGTTGAAGGTGTGGTAATACAATCACTCTATGAACAGTAAAGTTTGGTTGAAGGTGTGGTAATACAATCACTCTATGAACAGTAAAGTTTGGTTGAAGGTGTGGTAATACAATCACTCTATGAACAGTAAAGTTTGGTTGAAGGTGTGGTAATACACTCACTCTATGAACAGTAAAGTTTGGTTGAAGGTGTGGTAATACACTCACTCTATGAACAGTAAAGTTTGGTTGAAGGTGTGGTAATACACTCACTCTATGAACAGTAAAGTTTGGTTGAAGGTGTGGTAATACAATCACTCTATGAACAGTAAAGTTTGGTTGAAGGTGTGGTAATACAATCACTCTATGAACAGTAAAGTTTGGTTGAAGGTGTGGTAATACAATCACTCTATGAACAGTAAAGTTTGGTTGAAGGTGTGGTAATACAATCACTCTATGAACAGTAAAGTTTGGTTGAAGGTGTGGTAATACAATCACTCTATGAACAGTAAAGTTTGGTTGAAGGTGTGGTAATACAATCACTCTATGAACAGTAAAGTTTGGTTGAAGGTGTGGTAATACAATCACTCTATGAACAGTAAAGTTTGGTTGAAGGTGTGGTAATACAATCACTCTATGAACAGTAAAGTTTGGTTGAAGGTGTGGTAATACAATCACTCTATGAACAGTAAAGTTTGGTTGAAGGTGTGGTAATACAATCACTCTATGAACAGTAAAGTTTGGTTGAAGGTGTGGTAATACAATCACTCTATGAACAGTAAAGTTTGGTTGAAGGTGTGGTAATACAATCACTCTATGAACAGTAAAGTTTGGTTGAAGGTGTGGTAATACAATCACTCTATGAACAGTAAAGTTTGGTTGAAGGTGTGGTAATACAATCACTCTATGAACAGTAAAGTTTGGTTGAAGGTGTGGTAATACAATCACTCTATGAACAGTAAAGTTTGGTTGAAGGTGTGGTAATACAATCACTCTATGAACAGTAAAGTTTGGTTGAAGGTGTGGTAATACAATCACTCTATGAACAGTAAAGTTTGGTTGAAGGTGTGGTAATACAATCACTCTATGAACAGTAAAGTTTGGTTGAAGGTGTGGTAATACAATCACTCTATGAACAGTAAAGTTTGGTTGAAGGTGTGGTAATACACTCACTCTATGAACAGTAAAGTTTGGTTGAAGGTGTGGTAATACACTCACTCTATGAACAGTAAAGTTTGGTTGAAGGTGTGGTAATACACTCACTCTATGAACAGTAAAGTTTGGTTGAAGGTGTGGTAATACACTCACTCTATGAACAGTAAAGTTTGGTTGAAGGTGTGGTAATACACTCACTCTATGAACAGTAAAGTTTGGTTGAAGGTGTGGTAATACAATCACTCTATGAACAGTAAAGTTTGGTTGAAGGTGTGGTAATACAATCACTCTATGAACAGTAAAGTTTGGTTGAAGGTGTGGTAATACAATCACTCTATGAACAGTAAAGTTTGGTTGAAGGTGTGGTAATACAATCACTCTATGAACAGTAAAGTTTGGTTGAAGGTGTGGTAATACAATCACTCTATGAACAGTGAAGTTTAGTTGAAGGTGTGGTAATACAATCACTCTATGAACAGTAAAGTTTGGTTGAAGGTGTGGTAATACAATCACTCTATGAACAGTAAAGTTTGGTTGAAGGTGTGGTAATACAATCACTCTATGAACAGTAAAGTTTGGTTGAAGGTGTGGTAATACAATCACTCTATGAACAGTAAAGTTTGGTTGGTGTGGTAATACAATCACTCTATGAACAGTAAAGTTTGGTTGAAGGTGTGGTAATACACTCACTCTATGAACAGTAAAGTTTGGTTGAAGGTGTGGTAATACACTCACTCTATGAACAGTAAAGTTTGGTTGAAGGTGTGGTAATACAATCACTCTATGAACAGTAAAGTTTGGTTGAAGGTGTGGTAATACAATCACTCTATGAACAGTAAAGTTTGGTTGAAGGTGTGGTAATACAATCACTCTATGAACAGTAAAGTTTGGTTGAAGGTGTGGTAATACAATCACTCTATGAACAGTAAAGTTTGGTTGAAGGTGTGGTAATACAATCACTCTATGAACAGTAAAGTTTGGTTGAAGGTGTGGTAATACAATCACTCTATGAACAGTAAAGTTTGGTTGAAGGTGTGGTAATACAATCACTCTATGAACAGTAAAGTTTGGTTGAAGGTGTGGTAATACACTCACTCTATGAACAGTAAAGTTTGGTTGAAGGTGTGGTAATACAATCACTCTATGAACAGTAAAGTTTGGTTGAACACTCACTCTATGAACAGTAAAGTTTGGTTGAAGGTGTGGTAATACAATCACTCTATGAAAGTAAAGTTTGGTTGAAGGTGTGGTAATACAATCACTCTATGAACAGTAAAGTTTGGTTGAAGGTGTGGTAATACACTCACTCTATGAACAGTAAAGTTTGGTTGAAGGTGTGGTAATACACTCACTCTATGAACAGTAAAGTTTGGTTGAAGGTGTGGTAATACACTCACTCTATGAACAGTAAAGTTTGGTTGAAGGTGTGGTAATACACTCACTCTATGAACAGTAAAGTTTGGTTGAAGGTGTGGTAATACACTCACTCTATGAACAGTAAAGTTTGGTTGAAGGTGTGGTAATACAATCACTCTATGAACAGTAAAGTTTGGTTGAAGGTGTGGTAATACAATCACTCTATGAACAGTAAAGTTTGGTTGAAGGTGTGGTAATACACTCACTCTATGAACAGTAAAGTTTGGTTGAAGGTGTGGTAATACAATCACTCTATGAACAGTAAAGTTTGGTTGAAGGTGTGGTAATACACTCACTCTATGAACAGTAAAGTTTGGTTGAAGGTGTGGTAGTACAATCACTCTATGAACAGTAAAGTTTGGTTGAAGGTGTGGTAATACACTCACTCTATGAACAGTAAAGTTTGGTTGAAGGTGTGGTAATACAATCACTCTATGAACAGTAAAGTTTAGTTGAAGGTGTGGTAATCACTCTATGAACAGTAAAGTTTGGTTGAAGGTGTGGTAATACAATCACTCTATGAACAGTAAAGTTTGGTTGAAGGTGTGGTAATACAATCACTCTATGAACAGTAAAGTTTGGTTGAAGGTGTGGTAATACAATCACTCTATGAACAGTAAAGTTTGGTTGAAGGTGTGGTAATACAATCACTCTATGAACAGTAAAGTTTGGTTGAAGGTGTGGTAATACAATCACTCTATGAACAGTAAAGTTTGGTTGAAGGTGTGGTAATACAATCACTCTATGAACAGTAAAGTTTGGTTGAAGGTGTGGTAATACAATCACTCTATGAACAGTAAAGTTTGGTTGAAGGTGTGGTAATACAATCACTCTATGAACAGTAAAGTTTGGTTGAAGGTGTGGTAATACAATCACTCTATGAACAGTAAAGTTTGGTTGAAGGTGTGGTAATACAATCACTCTATGAACAGTAAAGTTTGGTTGAAGGTGTGGTAATACACTCACTCTATGAACAGTAAAGTTTGGTTGAAGGTGTGGTAATACACTCACTCTATGAACAGTAAAGTTTGGTTGAAGGTGTGGTAATACACTCACTCTATGAACAGTAAAGTTTGGTTGAAGGTGTGGTAATACAATCACTCTATGAACAGTAAAGTTTGGTTGAAGGTGTGGTAATACAATCACTCTATGAACAGTAAAGTTTGGTTGAAGGTGTGGTAATACAATCACTCTATGAACAGTAAAGTTTGGTTGAAGGTGTGGTAATACAATCACTCTATGAACAGTAAAGTTTGGTTGAAGGTGTGGTAATACAATCACTCTATGAACAGTAAAGTTTGGTTGAAGGTGTGGTAATACAATCACTCTATGAACAGTAAAGTTTGGTTGAAGGTGTGGTAATACAATCACTCTATGAACAGTAAAGTTTGGTTGAAGGTGTGGTAGTACAATCACTCTATGAACAGTAAAGTTTGGTTGAAGGTGTGGTAATACAATCACTCTATGAACAGTAAAGTTTGGTTGAAGGTGTGGTAATACAGTAAAGTTTGGTTGAAGGTGTGGTATCACTCTATGAACAGTAAAGTTTGGTTGAAGGTGTGGTAATACAATCACTCTATGAACAGTAAAGTTTGGTTGAAGGTGTGGTAATACAATCACTCTATGAACAGTAAAGTTTGGTTGAAGGTGTGGTAATACAATCACTCTATGAACAGTAAAGTTTGGTTGAAGGTGTGGTAATACACTCACTCTATGAACAGTAAAGTTTGGTTGAAGGTGTGGTAATACACTCACTCTATGAACAGTAAAGTTTGGTTGAAGGTGTGGTAATACACTCACTCTATGAACAGTAAAGTTTGGTTGAAGGTGTGGTAATACAATCACTCTATGAACAGTAAAGTTTGGTTGAAGGTGTGGTAATACAATCACTCTATGAACAGTAAAGTTTGGTTGAAGGTGTGGTAATACAATCACTCTATGAACAGTAAAGTTTGGTTGAAGGTGTGGTAATACAATCACTCTATGAACAGTAAAGTTTGGTTGAAGGTGTGGTAATACAATCACTCTATGAACAGTAAAGTTTGGTTGAAGGTGTGGTAATACACTCACTCTATGAACAGTAAAGTTTGGTTGAAGGTGTGGTAATACACTCACTCTATGAACAGTAAAGTTTGGTTGAAGGTGTGGTAATACACTCACTCTATGAACAGTAAAGTTTGGTTGAAGGTGTGGTAATACACTCACTCTATGAACAGTAAAGTTTGGTTGAAGGTGTGGTAATACACTCACTCTATGAACAGTAAAGTTTGGTTGAAGGTGTACACTCACTCTATGAACAGTAAAGTTTGGTAATACAATCACTCTATGAACAGTAAAGTTTGGTTGAAGGTGTGGTAATACACTCACTCTATGAACAGTAAAGTTTGGTTGAAGGTGTGGTAATACAATCACTCTATGAACAGTAAAGTTTGGTTGAAGGTGTGGTAATACAATCACTCTATGAACAGTAAAGTTTGGTTGAAGGTGTGGTAATACAATCACTCTATGAACAGTAAAGTTTGGTTGAAGGTGTGGTAATACAATCACTCTATGAACAGTAAAGTTTGGTTGAAGGTGTGGTAATACACTCACTCTATGAACAGTAAAGTTTGGTTGAAGGTGTGGTAATACACTCACTCTATGAACAGTAAAGTTTGGTTGAAGGTGTGGTAATACAATCACTCTATGAACAGTAAAGTTTGGTTGAAGGTGTGGTAATACAATCACTCTATGAACAGTAAAGTTTGGTTGAAGGTGTGGTAATACAATCACTCTATGAACAGTAAAGTTTGGTTGAAGGTGTGGTAATACAATCACTCTATGAACAGTAAAGTTTGGTTGAAGGTGTGGTAATACAATCACTCTATGAACAGTAAAGTTTGGTTGAAGGTGTGGTAATACAATCACTCTATGAACAGTAAAGTTTGGTTGAAGGTGTGGTAATACAATCACTCTATGAACAGTAAAGTTTGGTTGAAGGTGTGGTAATACACTCACTCTATGAACAGTAAAGTTTGGTTGAAGGTGTGGTAATACACTCACTCTATGAACAGTAAAGTTTGGTTGAAGGTGTGGTAATACAATCACTCTATGAACAGTAAAGTTTGGTTGAAGGTGTGGTAATACAATCACTCTATGAACAGTAAAGTTTGGTTGAAGGTGTGGTAATACACTCACTCTATGAACAGTAAAGTTTGGTTGAAGGTGTGGTAATACAATCACTCTATGAACAGTAAAGTTTGGTTGAAGGTGTGGTAATACAATCACTCTATGAACAGTAAAGTTTGGTTGAAGGTGTGGTAATACACTCACTCTATGAACAGTAAAGTTTGGTTGAAGGTGTGGTAATACACTCACTCTATGAACAGTAAAGTTTGGTTGAAGGTGTGGTAATACAATCACTCTATGAACAGTAAAGTTTGGTTGAAGGTGTGGTAATACAATCACTCTATGAACAGTAAAGTTTGGTTGAAGGTGTGGTAATACAATCACTCTATGAACAGTAAAGTTTGGTTGAAGGTGTGGTAGTACAATCACTCTATGAACAGTAAAGTTTGGTTGAAGGTGTGGTAATACACTCACTCTATGAACAGTAAAGTTTGGTTGAAGGTGTGGTAATACAATCACTCTATGAACAGTAAAGTTTGGTTGAAGGTGTGGTAATACACTCACTCTATGAACAGTAAAGTTTGGTTGAAGGTGTGGTAATACACTCACTCTATGAACAGTAAAGTTTGGTTGAAGGTGTGGTAATACACTCACTCTATGAACAGTAAAGTTTGGTTGAAGGTGTGGTAATACACTCACTCTATGAACAGTAAAGTTTGGTTGAAGGTGTGGTAATACACTCACTCTATGAACAGTAAAGTTTGGTTGAAGGTGTGGTAATACAATCACTCTATGAACAGTAAAGTTTGGTTGAAGGTGTGGTAATACACTCACTCTATGAACAGTAAAGTTTGGTTGAAGGTGTGGTAATACACTCACTCTATGAACAGTAAAGTTTGGTTGAAGGTGTGGTAATACAATCACTCTATGAACAGTAAAGTTTGGTTGAAGGTGTGGTAATACAATCACTCTATGAACAGTAAAGTTTGGTTGAAGGTGTGGTAGTACAATCACTCTATGAACAGTAAAGTTTGGTTGAAGGTGTGGTAATACACTCACTCTATGAACAGTAAAGTTTGGTTGAAGGTGTGGTAATACAATCACTCTATGAACAGTAAAGTTTGGTTGAAGGTGTGGTAATACAATCACTCTATGAACAGTAAAGTTTGGTTGAAGGTGTGGTAATACAATCACTCTATGAACAGTAAAGTTTGGTTGAAGGTGTGGTAATACAATCACTCTATGAACAGTAAAGTTTGGTTGAAGGTGTGGTAATACAATCACTCTATGAACAGTAAAGTTTGGTTGAAGGTGTGGTAATACAATCACTCTATGAACAGTAAAGTTTGGTTGAAGGTGTGGTAATACAATCACTCTATGAACAGTAAAGTTTGGTTGAAGTTTGGTTGAAGGTGTGGTAATACACTCACTCTATGAACAGTAAAGTTTGGTTGAAGGTGTGGTAATACACTCACTCTATGAACAGTAAAGTTTGGTTGAAGGTGTGGTAATACAATCACTCTATGAACAGTAAAGTTTGGTTGAAGGTGTGGTAATCACTCACTCTATGAACAGTAAAGTTTGGTTGAAGGTGTGGTAATACACTCACTCTATGAACAGTAAAGTTTGGTTGAAGGTGTGGTAATACACTCACTCTATGAACAGTAAAGTTTGGTTGAAGGTGTGGTAATACAATCACTCTATGAACAGTAAAGTTTAGTTGAAGGTGTGGTAATCACTCTATGAACAGTAAAGTTTGGTTGAAGGTGTGGTAATACAATCACTCTATGAACAGTAAAGTTTGGTTGAAGGTGTGGTAATACAATCACTCTATGAACAGTAAAGTTTGGTTGAAGGTGTGGTAATACAATCACTCTATGAACAGTAAAGTTTGGTTGAAGGTGTGGTAATACAATCACTCTATGAACAGTAAAGTTTGGTTGAAGGTGTGGTAATACAATCACTCTATGAACAGTAAAGTTTGGTTGAAGGTGTGGTAATACAATCACTCTATGAACAGTAAAGTTTGGTTGAAGGTGTGGTATGAACAGTAAAGTTTGGTTGAAGGTGTGGTAATACAATCACTCTATGAACAGTAAAGTTTGGTTGAAGGTGTGGTAATACAATCACTCTATGAACAGTAAAGTTTGGTTGAAGGTGTGGTAATACAATCACTCTATGAACAGTAAAGTTTGGTTGAAGGTGTGGTAATACACTCACTCTATGAACAGTAAAGTTTGGTTGAAGGTGTGGTAATACAATCACTCTATGAACAGTAAAGTTTGGTTGAAGGTGTGGTAATACACTCACTCTATGAACAGTAAAGTTTGGTTGAAGGTGTGGTAATACAATCACTCTATGAACAGTAAAGTTTGGTTGAAGGTGTGGTAATACAATCACTCTATGAACAGTAAAGTTTGGTTGAAGGTGTGGTAATACAATCACTCTATGAACAGTAAAGTTTGGTTGAAGGTGTGGTAATACAATCACTCTATGAACAGTAAAGTTTGGTTGAAGGTGTGGTAATACACTCACTCTATGAACAGTAAAGTTTGGTTGAAGGTGTGGTAATACACTCACTCTATGAACAGTAAAGTTTGGTTGAAGGTGTGGTAATACACTCACTCTATGAACAGTAAAGTTTGGTTGAAGGTGTGGTAATACACTCACTCTATGAACAGTAAAGTTTGGTTGAAGGTGTGGTAATACAATCACTCTATGAACAGTAAAGTTTGGTTGAAGGTGTGGTAATACAATCACTCTATGAACAGTAAAGTTTGGTTGAAGGTGTGGTAATACAATCACTCTATGAACAGTAAAGTTTGGTTGAAGGTGTGGTAATACAATCACTCTATGAACAGTAAAGTTTGGTTGAAGGTGTGTAATACAATCACTCTATGAACAGTAAAGTTTGGTTGAAGGTGTGGTAATACACTCACTCTATGAACAGTAAAGTTTGGTTGAAGGTGTGGTAATACAATCACTCTATGAACAGTAAAGTTTGGTTGAAGGTGTGGTAATACAATCACTCTATGAACAGTAAAGTTTGGTTGAAGGTGTGGTAATACAATCACTCTATGAACAGTAAAGTTTGGTTGAAGGTGTGGTAATACAATCACTCTATGAACAGTAAAGTTTGGTTGAAGGTGTGGTAATACAATCACTCTATGAACAGTAAAGTTTGGTTGAAGGTGTGGTAATACAATCACTCTATGAACAGTAAAGTTTGGTTGAAGGTGTGGTAATACAATCACTCTATGAACAGTAAAGTTTGGTTGAAGGTGTGGTAATACAATCACTCTATGAACAGTAAAGTTTGGTTGAAGGTGTGGTACTCTATGAACACTCACTCTATGAACAGTAAAGTTTGGTTGAAGGTGTGGTAATACAATCACTCTATGAACAGTGAAAAGTTTGGTTGAAGGTGTGGTAATACACTCACTCTATGAACAGTAAAGTTTGGTTGAAGGTGTGGTAATACACTCACTCTATGAACAGTAAAGTTTGGTTGAAGGTGTGGTAATACACTCACTCTATGAACAGTAAAGTTTGGTTGAAGGTGTGGTAATACACTCACTCTATGAACAGTAAAGTTTGGTTGAAGGTGTGGTAATACAATCACTCTATGAACAGTAAAGTTTGGTTGAAGGTGTGGTAATACAATCACTCTATGAACAGTAAAGTTTGGTTGAAGGTGTGGTAATACAATCACTCTATGAACAGTAAAGTTTGGTTGAAGGTGTGGTAATACAATCACTCTATGAACAGTAAAGTTTGGTTGAAGGTGTGGTAATACAATCACTCTATGAACAGTAAAGTTTGGTTGAAGGTGTGGTAATACACTCACTCTATGAACAGTAAAGTTTGGTTGAAGGTGTGGTAATACAATCACTCTATGAACAGTAAAGTTTGGTTGAAGGTGTGGTAATACAATCACTCTATGAACAGTAAAGTTTGGTTGAAGGTGTGGTAATACAATCACTCTATGAACAGTAAAGTTTGGTTGAAGGTGTGGTAATACACTCACTCTATGAACAGTAAAGTTTGGTTGAAGGTGTGGTAATACAATCACTCTATGAACAGTAAAGTTTGGTTGAAGGTGTGGTAATACAATCACTCTATGAACAGTAAAGTTTGGTTGAAGGTGTGGTAATACAATCACTCTATGAACAGTAAAGTTTGGTTGAAGGTGTGGTAATACAATCACTCTATGAACAGTAAAGTTTGGTTGAAGGTGTGGTAATACAATCACTCTATGAACAGTAAAGTTTGGTTGAAGGTGTGGTAATACAATCACTCTATGAACAGTAAAGTTTGGTTGAAGGTGTGGTAATACAATCACTCTATGAACAGTAAAGTTTGGTTGAAGGTGTGGTAATACAATCACTCTATGAACAGTAAAGTTTGGTTGAAGGTGTGGTAGTACAATCACTCTATGAACAGTAAAGTTTGGTTGAAGGTGTGGTAATACAATCACTCTATGAACAGTAAAGTTTGGTTGAAGGTGTGGTAATACACTCACTCTATGAACAGTAAAGTTTGGTTGAAGGTGTGGTAATACAATCACTCTATGAACAGTAAAGTTTGGTTGAAGGTGTGGTAATACAATCACTCTATGAACAGTAAAGTTTGGTTGAAGGTGTGGTAATACAATCACTCTATGAACAGTAAAGTTTGGTTGAAGGTGTGGTAATACAATCACTCTATGAACAGTAAAGTTTGGTTGAAGGTGTGGTAATACACTCACTCTATGAACAGTAAAGTTTGGTTGAAGGTGTGGTAATACACTCACTCTATGAACAGTAAAGTTTGGTTGAAGGTGTGGTAATACACTCACTCTATGAACAGTAAAGTTTGGTTGAAGGTGTGGTAATACACTCACTCTATGAACAGTAAAGTTTGGTTGAAGGTGTGGTAATACAATCACTCTATGAACAGTAAAGTTTGGTTGAAGGTGTGGTAATACAATCACTCTATGAACAGTAAAGTTTGGTTGAAGGTGTGGTAATACAATCACTCTATGAACAGTAAAGTTTGGTTGAAGGTGTGGTAATACAATCACTCTATGAACAGTAAAGTTTGGTTGAAGGTGTGGTAATACACTCACTCTATGAACAGTAAAGTTTGGTTGAAGGTTGTAATACACTCACTCTATGAACAGTAAAGTTTGGTTGAAGGTGTGGTAATACAATCACTCTATGAACAGTAAAGTTTGGTTGAAGGTGTGGTAATACAATCACTCTATGAACAGTAAAGTTTGGTTGAAGGTGTGGTAATACAATCACTCTATGAACAGTAAAGTTTGGTTGAAGGTGTGGTAATACACATCACTCTATGAACAGTAAAGTTTGGTTGAAGGTGTGGTAATACAATCACTCTATGAACAGTAAAGTTTGGTTGAAGGTGTGGTAATACAATCACTCTATGAACAGTAAAGTTTGGTTGAAGGTGTGGTAATACAATCACTCTATGAACAGTAAAAAGGTTTGGTTGAAGGTGTGGTAATACAATCACTCTATGAACAGTAAAGTTTGGTTGAAGGTGTGGTAATACAATCACTCTATGAACAGTAAAGTTTGGTTGAAGGTGTGGTAATACAATCACTCTATGAACAGTAAAGTTTGGTTGAAGGTGTGGTAATACAACTCACTCTATGAACAGTAAAGTTTGGTTGAAGGTGTGGTAATACACTCACTCTATGAACAGTAAAGTTTGGTTGAAGGTGTGGTAATACACTCACTCTATGAACAGTAAAGTTTGGTTGAAGGTGTGGTAATACACTCACTCTATGAACAGTAAAGTTTGGTTGAAGGTGTGGTAATACAATCACTCTATGAACAGTAAAGTTTGGTTGAAGGTGTGGTAATACACTCACTCTATGAACAGTAAAGTTTGGTTGAAGGTGTGGTAATACACTCACTCTATGAACAGTAAAGTTTGGTTGAAGGTGTGGTAATACAATCACTCTATGAACAGTAAAGTTTGGTTGAAGGTGTGGTAATACAATCACTCTATGAACAGTAAAGTTTGGTTGAAGGTGTGGTAATACAATCACTCTATGAACAGTAAAGTTTGGTTGAAGGTGTGGTAATACAATCACTCTATGAACAGTAAAGTTTGGTTGAAGGTGTGGTAATACAATCACTCTATGAACAGTAAAGTTTGGTTGAAGGTGTGGTAATACAATCACTCTATGAACAGTAAAGTTTGGTTGAAGGTGTGGTAATACAATCACTCTATGAACAGTAAAGTTTGGTTGAAGGTGTGGTAATACAATCACTCTATGAACAGTAAAGTTTGGTTGAAGGTGTGGTAATACACTCACTCTATGAACAGTAAAGTTTGGTTGAAGGTGTGGTAATACACTCACTCTATGAACAGTAAAGTTTGGTTGAAGGTGTGGTAATACACAGTAAAGTTTGGTTGAAGGTGTGGTCACTCTATGAACAGTAAAGTTTGGTTGAAGGTGTGGTAATACACTCACTCTATGAACAGTAAAGTTTGGTTGAAGGTGTGGTAATACAATCACTCTATGAACAGTAAAGTTTGGTTGAAGGTGTGGTAATACACTCACTCTATGAACAGTAAAGTTTGGTTGAAGGTGTGGTAATATACAATCACTCTATGAACAGTAAAGTTTGGTTGAAGGTGTGGTAATACAATCACTCTATGAACAGTAAAGTTTGGTTGAAGGTGTGGTCACTCTATGAACAGTAAAGTTTGGTTGAAGGTGTGGTAATACAATCACTCTATGAACAGTAAAGTTTGGTTGAAGGTGTGGTAATACATCACTCTATGAACAGTAAAGTTTGGTTGAAGGTGTGGTAATACAATCACTCTATGAACAGTAAAGTTTGGTTGAAGGTGTGGTAATACAATCACTCTATGAACAGTAAAGTTTGGTTGAAGGTGTGGTAATACAATCACTCTATGAACAGTAAAGTTTGGTTGAAGGTGTGGTAATACAATCACTCTATGAACAGTAAAGTTTGGTTGAAGGTGTGGTAATACAATCACTCTATGAACAGTAAAGTTTGGTTGAAGGTGTGGTAATACAATCACTCTATGAACAGTAAAGTTTGGTTGAAGGTGTGGTAATACAATCACTCTATGAACAGTAAAGTTTGGTTGAAGGTGTGGTAATACAATCACTCTATGAACAGTAAAGTTTGGTTGAAGGTGTGGTAATACAATCACTCTATGAACAGTAAAGTTTGGTTGAAGGTGTGGTAATACAATCACTCTATGAACAGTAAAGTTTGGTTGAAGGTGTGGTAATACAATCACTCTATGAACAGTAAAGTTTGGTTGAAGGTGTGGTAATACAATCACTCTATGAACAGTAAAGTTTGGTTGAAGGTGTGGTAATACAATCACTCTATGAACAGTAAAGTTTGGTTGAAGGTGTGGTAATACACTCACTCTATGAACAGTAAAGTTTGGTTGAAGGTGTGGTACTCTATACACTCACTCTATGAACAGTAAAGTTTGGTTGAAGGTGTGGTAATACAATCACTCTCACTCTATGAACAGTAAAGTTTGGTTGAAGGTGTGGTAATACAATCACTCTATGAACAGTAAAGTTTGGTTGAAGGTGTGGTAATACAATCACTCTATGAACAGTAAAGTTTGGTTGAAGGTGTGGTAATACAATCACTCTATGAACAGTAAAGTTTGGTTGAAGGTGTGGTAATACAATCACTCTATGAACAGTAAAGTTTGGTTGAAGGTGTGGTACTCTATACAGTAAAGTTTGGTTGAAGGTGTGGTAATACTCACTCTATGAACAGTAAAGTTTGGTTGAAGGTGTGGTAATACACTCACTCTATGAACAGTAAAGTTTGGTTGAAGGTGTGGTAATACACTCACTCTATGAACAGTAAAGTTTGGTTGAAGGTGTGGTAATACACTCACTCTATGAACAGTAAAGTTTGGTTGAAGGTGTGGTAATTGGTTGAAGGTGTGGTAATACTCACTCTATGAACAGTTAAGTTTGGTTGAAGGTGTGGTAATACAATCACTCTATGAACAGTAAAGTTTGGTTGAAGGTGTGGTAATACAATCACTCTATGAACAGTAAAGTTTGGTTGAAGGTGTGGTAATACACTCACTCTATGAACAGTAAAGTTTGGTTGAAGGTGTGGTAATACAATCACTCTATGAACAGTAAAGTTTGGTTGAAGGTGTGGTAATACAATCACTCTATGAACAGTAAAGTTTGGTTGAAGGTGTGGTAATACACTCACTCTATGAACAGTAAAGTTTGGTTGAAGGTGTGGTAATACAATCACTCTATGAACAGTAAAGTTTGGTTGAAGGTGTGGTAATACAATCACTCTATGAACAGTAAAGTTTGGTTGAAGGTGTGGTAATACAATCACTCTATGAACAGTAAAGTTTGGTTGAAGGTGTGGTAGGTGTGGTACAATCACTCTATGAACAGTAAAGTTTGGTTGAAGGTGTGGTCACTCTATACAGTAAAGTTTGGTTGAAGGTGTGGTCACTCTATGAACAGTAAAGTTTGGTTGAAGGTGTGGTAATACACTCACTCTATGAACAGTAAAGTTTGGTTGAAGGTGTGGTAATACAATCACTCTATGAACAGTAAAGTTTGGTTGAAGGTGTGGTAATACAATCACTCTATGAACAGTAAAGTTTGGTTGAAGGTGTGGTAATACAATCACTCTATGAACAGTAAAGTTTGGTTGAAGGTGTGGTACTACACTCACTATGAACAGTAAAGTTTGGTTGAAGGTGTGGTAATACAATCACTCTATGAACAGTAAAGTTTGGTTGAAGGTGTGGTAATACACTCACTCTATGAACAGTAAAGTTTGGTTGAAGGTGTGGTAATACACTCACTCTATGAACAGTAAAGTTTGGTTGAAGGTGTGGTAATACACTCACTCTATGAACAGTAAAGTTTGGTTGAAGGTGTGGTAATACACTCACTCTATGAACAGTAAAGTTTGGTTGGTTGAAGTAAAGTGTGGTAATACAATCACTCTATGAACAGTAAAGTTTGGTTGAAGGTGTGGTAATACAATCATTCTATGAACAGTAAAGTTTAGTTGAAGGTGTGGTAATCACTCTATGAACAGTAAAGTTTGGTTGAAGGTGTGGTAATACAATCACTCTATGAACAGTAAAGTTTGGTTGAAGGTGTGGTAATACAATCACTCTATGAACAGTAAAGTTTGGTTGAAGGTGTGGTAATACAATCACTCTATGAACAGTAAAGTTTGGTTGAAGGTGTGGTAATACAATCACTCTATGAACAGTAAAGTTTGGTTGAAGGTGTGGTAGTACAATCACTCTATGAACAGTAAAGTTTGGTTGAAGGTGTGGTAATACACTCACTCTATGAACAGTAAAGTTTGGTTGAAGGTGTGGTAATACAATCACTCTATGAACAGTAAAGTTTGGTTGAAGGTGTGGTAATACACTCACTCTATGAACAGTAAAGTTTGGTTGAAGGTGTGGTAATACAATCACTCTATGAACAGTTCGGTTTGGTTGAAGGTGTGGTAGTACAATCACTCTATGAACAGTAAAGTTTGGTTGAAGGTGTGGTAATACACTCACTCTATGAACAGTAAAGTTTGGTTGAAGGTGTGGTAATACAATCACTCTATGAACAGTAAAGTTTGGTTGAAGGTGTGGTAATACAATCACTCTATGAACAGTAAAGTTTGGTTGAAGGTGTGGTAATACAATCACTCTATGAACAGTAAAGTTTGGTTGAAGGTGTGGTAATACAATCACTCTATGAACAGTAAAGTTTGGTTGAAGGTGTGGTAATACAATCACTCTATGAACAGTAAAGTTTGGTTGAAGGTGTGGTAATACAATCACTCTATGAACAGTAAAGTTTGGTTGAAGGTGTGGTAATACAATCACTCTATGAACAGTAAAGTTTGGTTGAAGGTGTGGTAACAATCACTCTATGAACAGTAAAGTTTGGTTGAAGGTGTGGTAATACACTCACTCTATGAACAGTAAAGTTTGGTTGAAGGTGTGGTAATACACTCACTCTATGAACAGTAAAGTTTGGTTGAAGGTGTGGTAATACACTCACTCTATGAACAGTAAAGTTTGGTTGAAGGTGTGGTAATACACTCACTCTATGAACAGTAAAGTTTGGTTGAAGGTGTGGTAATACACTCACTCTATGAACAGTAAAGTTTGGTTGAAGGTGTGGTAATACACTCACTCTATGAACAGTAAAGTTTGGTTGAAGGTGTGGTAATACACTCACTCTATGAACAGTAAAGTTTGGTTGAAGGTGTGGTAATACACTCACTCTATGAACAGTAAAGTTTGGTTGAAGGTGTGGTAATACAATCACTCTATGAACAGTAAAGTTTGGTTGAAGGTGTGGTAATACAATCACTCTATGAACAGTAAAGTTTGGTTGAAGGTGTGGAAGGTGTGGTAATACAATCACTCTATGAACTATGAACAGTAAAGTTTGGTTGAAGGTGTGGTAATACAATCACTCTATGAACAGTAAAGTTTGGTTGAAGGTGTGGTAATACAATCACTCTATGAACAGTAAAGTTTGGTTGAAGGTGTGGTAATACAATCACTCTATGAACAGTAAAGTTTGGTTGAAGGTGTGGTAATACACTCACTCTATGAACAGTAAAGTTTGGTTGAAGGTGTGGTAATACACTCACTCTATGAACAGTAAAGTTTGGTTGAAGGTGTGGTAATACACTCACTCTATGAACAGTAAAGTTTGGTTGAAGGTGTGGTAATACACTCACTCTATGAACAGTAAAGTTTGGTTGAAGGTGTGGTAATACAATCACTCTATGAACAGTAAAGTTTGGTTGAAGGTGTGGTAATACAATCACTCTATGAACAGTAAAGTTTGGTTGAAGGTGTGGTAATACACTCACTCTATGAACAGTAAAGTTTGGTTGAAGGTGTGGTAATACACTCACTCTATGAACAGTAAAGTTTGGTTGAAGGTGTGGTAATACAATCACTCTATGAACAGTAAAGTTTGGTTGAAGGTGTGGTAATACAATCACTCTATGAACAGTAAAGTTTGGTTTGGTGGTGAACTCTATGAACAGTAAAGTTTGGTTGAAGGTGTGGTAATCACTCTATGAACAGTAAAGTTTGGTTGAAGGTGTGGTAATACAATCACTCTATGAACAGTAAAGTTTGGTTGAAGGTGTGGTAATACACTCACTCTATGAACAGTAAAGTTTGGTTGAAGGTGTGGTAATACAATCACTCTATGAACAGTAAAGTTTGGTTGAAGGTGTGGTAATACACTCACTCTATGAACAGTAAAGTTTGGTTGAAGGTGTGGTAATACACTCACTCTATGAACAGTAAAGTTTGGTTGAAGGTGTGGTAATACAATCACTCTATGAACAGTAAAGTTTGGTTGAAGGTGTGGTAATACACTCACTCTATGAACAGTAAAGTTTGGTTGAAGGTGTGGTAATACAATCACTCTATGAACAGTAAAGTTTGGTTGAAGGTGTGGTAATACAATCACTCTATGAACAGTAAAGTTTGGTTGAAGGTGTGGTAATACAATCACTCTATGAACAGTAAAGTTTGGTTGAAGGTGTGGTAATACAATCACTCTATGAACAGTAAAGTTTGGTTGAAGGTGTGGTAATACAATCACTCTATGAACAGTAAAGTTTGGTTGAAGGTGTGGTACTACAATCACTCTATGAACAGTAAAGTTTGGTTGAAGGTGTGGTAATACACTCACTCTATGAACAGTAAAGTTTGGTTGAAGGTGTGGTAATACAATCACTCTATGAACAGTAAAGTTTGGTTGAAGGTGTGGTAATACACTCACTCTATGAACAGTAAAGTTTGGTTGAAGGTGTGGTAATACAATCACTCTATGAACAGTAAAGTTTGGTTGAAGGTGTGGTCACTCTATACACTCACTCTATGAACAGTAAAGTTTGGTTGAAGGTGTGGTAATATCACTCAACTCACTCTATGAACAGTAAAGTTTGGTTGAAGGTGTGGTAATACAATCACTCTATGAACAGTAAAGTTTGGTTGAAGGTGTGGTAATACAGTAAAGTTTGGTTGAAGGTGTGGTAATAATTCTATGAACAGTAAAGTTTGGTTGAAGGTGTGGTAATACACTCACTCTATGAACAGTAAAGTTTGGTTGAAGGTGTGGTAATACACTCACTCTATGAACAGTAAAGTTTGGTTGAAGGTGTGGTGAAATACACTCACTCTATGAACAGTAAAGTTTGGTTGAAGGTGTGGTAATACACTCACTCTATCTATGAACAGTAAAGTTTGGTTGAAGGTGTGGTAATACACTCACTCTATGAACAGTAAAGTTTGGTTGAAGGTGTGGTAATACACTCACTCTATGAACAGTAAAGTTTGGTTGAAGGTGTGGTAATACAATCACTCTATGAACAGTAAAGTTTGGTTGAAGGTGTGGTAATACAATCACTCTATGAACAGTGAAGTTTGGTTGAAGGTGTGGTAATACAATCACTCTATGAACAGTAAAGTTTGGTTGAAGGTGTGGTAAAGTTTGGTTGAAGGTGTGGTAATACAATCACTCTATGAACAGTAAAGTTTGGTTGAAGGTGTGGTAATACACTCACTCTATGAACAGTAAAGTTTGGTTGAAGGTGTGGTAATACATCATACACTCACTCTATGAACAGTAAAGTTTGGTTGAAGGTGTGGTAATACACTCACTCTATGAACAGTAAAGTTTGGTTGAAGGTGTGGTAATACACTCACTCTATGAACAGTAAAGTTTGGTTGAAGGTGTGGTAATACACTCACTCTATGAACAGTAAAGTTTGGTTGAAGGTGTGGTAATACAATCACTCTATGAACAGTAAAGTTTGGTTGAAGGTGTGGTAATACAATCACTCTATGAACAGTAAAGTTTGGTTGAAGGTGTGGTAATCACTCTATGAACAGTAAAGTTTGGTTGAAGGTGTGGTAATACAATCACTCTATGAACAGTAAAGTTTGGTTGAAGGTGTGGTAATACACTCACTCTATGAACAGTAAAGTTTGGTTGAAGGTGTGGTAATACACTCACTCTATGAACAGTAAAGTTTGGTTGAAGGTGTGGTAATACACTCACTCTATGAACAGTAAAGTTTGGTTGAAGGTGTGGTAATACACTCACTCTATGAACAGTAAAGTTTGGTTGAAGGTGTGGTAATACACTCACTCTATGAACAGTAAAGTTTGGTTGAAGGTGTGGTAATACAATCACTCTATGAACAGTAAAGTTTGGTTGAAGGTGTGGTAATACAATCACTCTATGAACAGTAAAGTTTGGTTGAAGGTGTGGTAATACAATCACTCTATGAACAGTAAAGTTTGGTTGAAGGTGTGGTAATACACTCACTCTATGAACAGTAAAGTTTGGTTGAAGGTGTGGTAATACAATCACTCTATGAACAGTAAAGTTTGGTTGAAGGTGTGGTCACTCTATGAACAGTAAAGTTTGGTTGAAGGTGTGGTAATACATCACTCTATGAACAGTAAAGTTTGGTTGAAGGTGTGGTAATACAATCACTCTATGAACAGTAAAGTTTGGTTGAAGGTGTGGTAATACAATCACTCTATGAACAGTAAAGTTTGGTTGAAGGTGTGGTAATACAATCACTCAACAGTAAAGGTGTTATAGTTTCAGAGACACCAGAGCCAAGCGTATTTTCATGCGAAACGAAAGAGGTGAGATATAGGATGTTATACAGAACTGTATGTATGTGTGTGTGTGTGTGTGTGTGTGTGTATTTCTCCCGATGTATTATTCTGATGTCCTCCGCTAGTACAGCGGTAAGTCTACGGATTTACAACGCTAAAATCAGGGGTTCGATTCCCCTCTATGGACTTAGCAGATAGCCCGAGGTGGCTTTGCTAAATGAAAAAAAACAACTTATGCTGATGTTTTGTGTCTCACCGGAACACTTGCCGTCGTATAATAATATATCCCTTTAAGGGCCCAGCATGGCCAAGTGTGTTAAGGCGTGCAACTCGTAATCTGAAAGTCGCGGGTTCGCATCCCCGTCGCGTCAAACATGCTCGCCCTATCAGTCGTGGGGCGTTATAAAGTGACGGTCAATCCCACTATTCGTTGGTAAAAGAGTAGCCCAAGAGTTGGCGGTGGGTGGTGATGACTAGCTGCCTTCCCTCTAGTCTTTCATTACTAAATTAGGGGCGACAAGCACAGATAGACCTCGAGCAGCTTTGTGCGAAATTGAAAACAAAACAAAATCCCTTTAAGTGTGATTAAACGTATGGGGGCAGCCAAATCACAATTATTAAATTGTGGACTGACTACATTTTCACAATGGGCATGGATGACGCTGGCATATGTAACTAGATATGAGAGATACCATCTTTGTAAGCATTCGTTTCTTGTTTAAAAATTCACGCGGAGCTACAAAGGGTGAAGGCAAATGGTCATCACCCACCACCAACTCTTGTCTGTTAGAATAGTTAGATTTGACCGTATCTATCATAGCGCACCAAAAGTCCCGAAGTATGGAGCGCGTGTTTGTGGCAACGGGTTTTAACCATGAACCCGCGGAATCATAGACCAGATACACTTGAGGCCACGCCAGATTTGTTTCTTCGCTGGCAACATTAACATCACTTCTGTATTTATACAACTCTACATAAATGTTTGTAGTTGTATTTAATGTAAAACTACTCTATAGCCTGTATGCACGCTGTCCATCGTGAGAATCGAACCCAGTATTTGAATGTAGTAATTCCGTAAGCTTATCGGGGAGCGAAGTACTTTTGATAAGATATTAATTACAGTCTAATTTTATTGTTCAGTTAGTAAAGTAAAACACAGCGGTATGTCTGTGCATTTACAACGTTAGGAATCGAGTTTAGATGCCCGTGGTGAGTGGACAGAGCACAGACAGCCTTTGTATGGCTTTGTGCTAAACTTCAAACAGACAATTATTAATGTTAAAAGACTAAAGAAATTCATTAGAAGAACAGTATATAAAACACCAACAGAGTGGTGGACAGTGATGTCGAGAAAACCCACTTGTAGAGAAATATGTATGTAAAAACAGCTCGTTTGGGTTGAGAAAATATTTTACATAGAAGAGCGAACAACGTTTCGACCTTCTTCGGTCATCGTCAGGTTCACAAAGAAAGAAGGAGGTAACTGACCGGAAGCTGACCACATGTTTGGAAGGGGTTGTGTAACTGAGTGTCGGAATGTAGAGGGCGGGCTTAGATGTTTGAATATATAATTTTATATTATTTATTTTTATTATTATTATTTATTATATTATTTTTAATATAGGTATAAAGGTATTCCTTTGTATTGGTTTATTTTGGGCTTAAGTTGTTATATAAGTAAGGCTTCTTTAATTTTGCGTTTGTTTATGTTTGTTTCTTTATTTAGTATTTGAGTGTTTTCTATGGTTATGTTGTGTTTATTTGACTTACAGTGTTCGAAAACGTGTGAAGGTGACTTTTTATGTTCTTTGAATCTGGTTTCCATTTTTCTACTTGTTTCTCCAATATAGAAGTCGTGGCAGTTATCACATTGTATTTTATAAATCATGTTGGTGTGGTGTTTGTCAGTGTAGTTTTTACATAGTATAGACCTCAGTTTTGTGCCTGGTTTTGAATAAATTTGGTATTAACTGGAATGTCATATTTTGTTACTGGTTTTGCCGAAGAAGGTCGAAACATTGTTCGCTCTTCTACGTAAAATATTTTCTCAACCCAAACGAGCCGTTTTGCATATATAGAGTGGTGGACATATATATCAAAGACAGCAGCTACAACTATATACATGATTAGACAACAATAAATCCTGTCAGCGACACCTTTGGCCGTGAGCTGGACATTCGTGTATAAATCGACTTTTGGGAGCTTTAATTGACCTAAACCTAAAAAAGCGACCTCTATTATTCTTTTTAATTTTAAACTGACATTTGTGACTTGATCTTTTTTATTAAGACGTAAAGCGAATTTCTTGGGGTTTTAATTCATTTGGACATAAAGCGACCTGTGTATTCTTAACTTTCTATGGGCGACCTTTCGAATTTTAATTTTCACCTATTGTGACGTAAAGCGATTTCATCTGACTTTTAACTTTTTTTCTATAGGAATGCCACGAAAAGTAGCCATGTTTTACAATAGATATGTTGTAATTTATCGAGGGTTTCCTCAGATTTGTTCGATTTGTGAAACTGCACGCGCAGCTCGCGTGGCCGTCCGAAAATGACACGTGCACCGAGGTAAACATCCGCCGCGTTGCCCGGAGCGTCGTGAGGTTTTGTGTCAACTATATAAAAACCACACAGGAGAAGCTGTATATGGATTGAAACTTGCGTATTTCAACCGTTCATGTCTTAATAGTTCACTGGCATTGAAACAAACGAAACGAACGTACTAAATAATTTGCTTGGTCTTACATATGTCTTCAAAACCTTGAACTGGTTTATCTTTTTTTTTGGAAGGGGAGTTATCCATTGAAGGTGGTGAAGCGGAGCGAGTTAATGGCCAGTGGAAGAAAGACTATCCGCATACTTTGGAGGGATGCTCTGACAAATGATCTTAAGCCTAGCTGGGAGGAAAATCAGATGTTTTAGGTGTCATATTTAGGCTTAGCATTTTGATCTTGCACAGATGGCGCTGTACAGTTCGATAGATAATAAAGTGTACAAATAAACAAAGGCATTTCACCCTCAGTACAAGCAAGTACAATACACCATAGGGATGGAAAACTCCAATATTCTAATAAACTTTATAAAATATAAAGAACAAAAAAATATAACAACTTGTTAGTAATCCTTACCCTAAAACCTGGCTTGTAAATGAGTTAAATACAGTTGGTAACAATTAGAATTCGTTAAATTAATCTATGTTTGCACCATAACAGATGTGACCACGAAATTCGAGGATATGCACAGTGTCTAGAGGTCTACAGTATATGCCAGTCTGATAAGTTCTGGTGTTAACGAAAGGCCTCGTCGGCATCTGCTGTGGCAAATTTAATTCAGAGTTACAGGGTCTCTAATACCACATGAGCCCACACAAAAATGCTACTAATATTGCAAATCGTAGACTAGTGGGCTGTTACTGTCCATTCAAGAAGACGGTAAACTGTCCAATCAGAATAACGGTAGACTGTTGAGTTCTTCCAGTCAAGGCAATGTTTAAAGTTTCAGTTCTCTCAAGTGACAAATTGTTATCATTCAAAGTGACTGAAGAAAGTCATGAAATCTAAAGGCAAAGAAAATAGAACCGTCATTATATATTTAATTATAAACAAATACGTATTTACCCTTTATTAGAATATAACCGTCATTATTGATTTAATTATAAACAAATACGTATTTAACCCTTATTGGAATATAACCGTCGTTATTGATTTAATTATAAACAAATACGTATTTAACCCTTATTAGAATATAACCGTCGTTATTGATTTAATTATAAACAAATACGTATTTAACCCTTATTAGAATAGAACCGTCATTATTGATTTAATTATAAACAAATACGTATTTAACTCTTATTAGAATAGAACCGTCATTATTGATTTAATTATAAACAAATACGTATTTAACCCTTATTAGAATAGACCCGTCATTATTGATTTAATTGTAAACAAATACGTATTTAACCCTTATTAGAATAGAACCGTCATTATTGATTTAATTGTAAACAAATACGTATTTAACCCTTATTTACTTTTATAAAATATGAAAAATGATATTTTATCCAGTTGTTTTCAAAATTTACAAACCAAGATACTAAGTTTGCAAATAATAGTTTTACTTAAGTGGTTAGTACACTTCTCTCAGTATAAGTGGTGAGTACACTTCTCTCAGTATAAGTGGTTAGTACACTTCTCTCAATATAAGTGGTTAGTACACTTCTCTCAATATAAGTGGTTAGTACACTTCTCTCAGTATAAGTTGTTAGTACACTTTTCTCAGTGTGAGTGGTTAGTACACTTCTCTCAGTATAAGTTGTTAGTACACTTTTCTCAGTGTGAGTGGTTAGTACACTTCTATCAGTGTAAGTGGTTAGTACACTTCTCTCAGTATAAGTGGTTGGTACACTTCTCTCAGTGTAAGTGGTTAGTACACTTCTCTCAGTGTAAGTGGTTAGTACACTCTCTCTCAGTATAAGTTGTTAGTACACTTTTTCTCAGTGTAAGTGGTTGGTACACTTCTCTCAGTGTAAGTGGTTAGTACACTTCTCTCAGTATAAGTGGTTTTACAGTGTAAGTGGTTTTACACTTCTCTCAGTGTAAGTGGTTAGTACATTCTCCCAGTATAAGTGGTTAGTACATTTCTCTCAGTATAAGTGGTTAGTACACTTCTCTCAGTATAAGTGGTTAGTACACTTCTCTCAGTATAAGTGGTTAGTGCATTTCTCTCAGTATAAGTGGTTAGTACACTTCTCTCAGTGTAAGTGGTTAGTACACTTCTCTCAGTATAAGTGGTTAGTACACTTCTCTCAGTGTAAGTGCTTAGTACACTTTTCTCAGTATAAGTGGTTAGTACACTTCTCTCAGTATAAGTGGTTAGTACACTTCTCTCAGTATAAGTGGTTAGTACACTTCTCTCAGTATAAGTGGTTAGTACACTTCTCTCAGTATAAGTGGTTAGTACACTTCTCTCAGTGTTTTCAAAGCTGCAACTTCTCGAGCCCCTCGGTGGAACAGCGGTTGTCTGTAAATTTACAACGTTAGAAACCGAGTTTCGATACTCGTGGTTGGCAGACCACATTTAACCCATTAGGTAGATTTATGCTGAACTATAAACAAACATAAATCGCTTTCTGAAATATGGTTAAAAGTTCCCTACGTTTTTTGCTAATATATATCAGTACGCCTTTTGGGCTCCACTGATAACGTTGTAAGTATATTCTAACACTCTCGAACTCATGTAAATAGAAAATGGGTTTCGTTATAGCCGTCGTCTGCATATGTTCATTAGCAGACTTCGCAAACAGCGCAGTTTCCCGTAGTATTTGTTAGATGCACCATTTTTGTAGCTCAGCTGCTGCTTATGGATTATGCTGACGAAGTCTGGTCGACTCAAGAATTTCTTCCCCGATGTTCGTGTAACGTTACCGTCCAACTCACCTAAAGTAACTGTATAGTGCTCTGAAACGTTACATAAATCAGTGGTATATTTTAATAAGCCCGAGGGTGTATGGCAGTTATAATAAAAATTTGACAAGAAGTCACGATTCGAAGTCCAAATAATTTAGTTTATCTAAAGAGTCAGGGTATATATTCACGAGGATATATTTCTTCTAGTCGTCTTGAAGGTACTTTGCCAGCTGATTAGTCCAAAGGTTGGATTAACCGGCCACTTTCCATTGTCTCTGTCATCTAAGTAAAGAGTCCTTGATATGCATATTTTTCCCTAGATTGACTAGACTCTCTAAACGGCGGAGTGCTTTTCGGGTATCCGCCCTTTAGTTTAAGTCGGCTACATCAGATTTAGGGATTTTACGACAGTAGAAACATTTCTAGCGGTTAGTGGTCTGATTTCTTCGCCTCCAGGTTTCTGTTAGTAGCAGCTGACCCCGCCACTTCAGGGGTCATCGTCAACTTCCTTCTGGTTCTAACGGCCATACACTTGTTGGCCTATCATCTAAGTTGTATCTTACGCAAGGGAGCAGACGGAACTCGTCTCCAAAAAAGCAAAGAATAAAAACACATCCGACACCCCGACCACATGGAACCCAGCGTCTGGTAACCTGACCCGGGACGACCATCCCATCTTACGTCCTCCTCCACCACCACCACTCAGGAATGACGTTGACAACGGCTCGAGATTTAAGAAAAGTGCTACCTTCGTGAATCTAGACAATTCTCTTCTTGACAGCAATAAGCACACGTCTAACAACTGACCACAGTCAAACCACTGGTCATGCCGAGAGCTTTTCTTATTCGTCGGCATACTCTACAAAACACAGGGTACAGTGATGAGAGCTATTTAAACAGAGGTAAGTTTGTTTCACATAAATTAAAGAAACTTAACTGTACCGTTAATTTTGACGTTTGTATTATGTTTCACATCCAGTCTCGCGCCACCAGCCGTTTATCTTCTGCACATGAAGACAGACTAATAAATTGGTACACGTGCCTCTCGCGACGACGGTAAGTTCAATAATACTTTAAACGTCACTTTAATGACAGTAATAATGCAGGAACTGTGGTATAGAGCTAAGCCTTATTTTTATTTTTATATTATTGTCTTCCAAAGATCACCAAGTTATTACCGTCAAGGTTCACAGATAAAACAGGACTCTTTAGACTGTCACGATTATTTTATTTCAACTGTACGTTAATTTAATGAGAGGGCTCCTTAAATCGGTGACCACTTAAACTTGTGATGAAACATGAAAACGAGCGAGGACTTGCCGACACCGAATGTTTTGGACACTGAGTTCTTGACAAAATATGAGACAAATTAGAACGCATCAATACTAAACTGATCCTAACGGTTTCAGCACGTGGTCTTATGTCGAAAACGAGGATTTATACCCCATTTGTTATTAACTTCTTGACAATCCATGGACTACCGGGCACAAAAATAAGGTTAGTGACAGCTGAGTAAAGATAAGAGAACAACAGTTCGAACGTGTCGCGTGCTACAAGGTAAGTAATTATTCTTACGACACAGTACCCTTCTATATTAATAGTAGCGAATCAAAATGCCTGTCTTCTGGTCTTTCACCCCATACCCTTAACGTTGAGTTTATTTTATTTTTAAATAAACCACTGAGCCGCTAGGTGGCGAAATGAAAGTAGTTTGATAAGTTGGAAAAGGCATTATTAGCAAACACTAGGGGCTGGTCCTTCATTACAAGTAGAGGACCACTTATCTTTAAAGCTTTCTAAGAGGACTGGTATAGTGGGTTAGTCAGTAGCACTCCCCACCGCTACACGTTTTTACATTACCCACGTAATGGAAGAACTAAAACAATGGATAAGATCCCTATTCAATCAACTTTAAAAGTCATTAAAAGAGAACTCAGGCCACTATTGTTATAACTAACTGGATGTTAAGGTAGAAATAAAGCTAACACTAATTCAGTAGTTTAAAATATTATTACATTCGTCTTTGTATAATGCTCAGTAATCACTTACAGCAAACTGGAGTCAAGATTCATCTGAATTGAAGAGTTGAACTTCCTCTCTGGATATAGCTCTCAGTTGTATTCTCTTTCTGGATGTACTACTAAGTTGTATTCTCTTTCTCTACGTACTACTAAGCTGTATTATCTCTCTGGATATAACAGTAAGTTGTATTCTCTCTCTGGATATAACAGTAAGTTGTATTCTCTTTCTGGATATAACAATAAGTTGTATTCTCTCTCTGGATATAACACTAAGTTGTATTCTCTCTCTGGATATAACTCCATCATTGGATTACAAGACTGAGGTTATTACAAAACTCTACTTGAAGTATTCAATAAATAAAACTCTCATGTAATCGTGAGCTTTGATCTGTCAGTGTACCAACCTCATACGTTCTCAGAACGTGTAATATCTAATATCATGAAATCTAACTTAAATGTATTTATTTCCAGTTTGTTTCCACATCTCGACCGTGTCAACCCTCCACCAGTATTGTACTTTTTACAGTCCTATGGATACTGCGCTATTTGGTATTATGTGACAATTTACTTCGTTACTTAATAGTATGGGTAATATATCGTTTTTTTAACCAACAGATTGCAGTCCAGAGAGAAAGGTTAGCACGGCTGAGGGCAACTTGTGCTACACGAACCAAACACTTGAAGACGTCCCCATGAAGCCGGCTAGCCCGCGGTCTCCGGCCAGCCTGACCCGCATCCCGGAGTGTTATATTCCTCTTGTCTCCCGTTTTGCCCACGAACAGCAGGAACCGATAAGTCTAATAGTCGACCGGACCTCGCCTACAGAGAGTTACAGCTATCCGACGAGGCAGGTGGAAACGGCACCCGTTCTCACAGTTGTACGACCAAGCTCCATTAACCGTGACGACTATGAGTGTGCCAAAAGATACACCACAAGCAGCGACCTCGTGCGACACCGAAGCTCGTCTGACAAGAAAGCACGCAAGTGTCCGCATTGCCAGAAGTTATACGTGTCCATGCCAGCCTATAGCATGCACGTGCGCACCCACAGCCAGAGGTGTCAGTGTCCGTACTGTGGCAAGTGTTTCTCCCGACCCTGGCTTCTCCAGGGTCACGTCCGCACACATACGGGTGAGAAACCTTTCAAATGCCCGTATGCGGCAAGGCCTTTGCCGACAAGTCCAACCTGAGAGCCCACATTCAAACTCACTCCAACACCAAACCGTACGAGTGTCAGCGCTGCGGGAAAGCCTTCGCCCTGAAAAGCTACCTGTACAAGCACGTAGATTCCTCGTGCATGAGAGTGAATCGACAACATCGACGACCAAACCGGCGGACACAACAACAAGGCACAGCTGGCACCCATGTTACCATTAAAAATCTGCACCCAGCACTTTACGGTGACCTTTACCCGCTGATGATGAAATCCCTGTAATCCAAGTTCACCTTCCACTGGAACTGTTCACCTATTTGTGTTGCAACGAATGTTTTATATAATTAGATGGGCCTATTTGTTTAAAGCAATTGTTCAATACGTTTCAGAAACTAATTTTCTTAGATATTTTAACAAACAAGGCTTTGTCCAAGCCACAGGAAATCGACATGATAAGATATCTTCTAATTTAATCACTGGCGTAACGAGTCACACACACATATATATTCAGGTATAATTATTTAATATATAATTACATTTATATATGTTGTATATACATCTAACGACTGAAGTTAATATATCACATTTTTTTGTGATTGTCTGTAATAATATGTATTTAATATTAAACTTAAAGAAACCAGGCAAACAACGTGGCTCATAACAACTTGGTTATCGTAGGATTTTGTAGAGGGCGTTGCGATAACATAAAATAAATAATATTATTTGTCACTTTTCTTTATAGAAAATTGAGTTGATGATAAAATTTTTGTCTTTTAAACTTCTTTTATAGTCATTACTTTATTTTAAGTTAACACTGAGTGAACAGATAGTTCGAACCTTGCAATTTAAATTCATAAATCATCCATCTATTGGTGAAAAAGTTAACAATTAAATTCGTAATAACTCAACAGATAGTTTATACCTCAATAATAAAAATCCTGAAAAGGCCTAGCTGGGAGTGAACAAATTCTTAAAATATTCAACCAGTTGAAAAACGTAAAATTAAAAATTCTTAAGAAGCTTTGTTTGTTTGTTTTAGACACAAAGGGCTATTTGTGCTTTGCTCGCCACGGGTATTGAAACCTGGTTTTAGCAAGTCCGCAGACATACCACTGTGCTGGCCCTTAAAAGGCCTAGCGGATAGTGAAATAAAATAATTAAAATACTCAAAGTGCAGTAAATTGAACAGCTAATAAAGGGTCAAGTCAGTAGCGAAAAATATTTAATAGTCTCAACCAGCAGTGAAACACGTGACAGTAAAAATCATGTCAAAAGTGAACTAATTTAAAACTCTGACCACCCAAGAAAAACCATCTGCACTCTTCATAAAATGGTTTTAAAATAAATATGTTATACGTCAAACTACTGTAGATATATAAATATTTTGATATATATGTGTATATACTACTGTCCATACAGCGTCTCGGACAATGACCTTCTTCAGGTATCACTAACTGAACAGTGAATCCGTATTGACCACGTAGTCACATCTAGGATTGAAAAAAAACCAAAACATCGCTTACACCTGTAACTATCACAGAGCTCTCTTTCTCACTAAAAATGTTTAACCTAAAAATAACTAGCTAGCAATAACGATATTATTCTATACAATTTACATATATATTCGACTTATTTGTGGACAATTTTCCATAAACCACTTTACATTTTTCTTGTTTTGCAAAGAGAGAAGAACACTGACACGAATACGTTAAGATTTCATGTTGTCTTCACGCTCGTGTCTCACGTTGTTTCTGTAATAACACGGGGATATCCGCCACTAATCTGAAAATGTTTAACTGGTTTGAAGAAAACTAGTCAACAACACCACATATTAAATTACTCTCATGGAATCGTGGGATTTAACAGTCACCATTGTAACGCACCGACGACCTAAAATGGTGGAGCGCAAAATTGCAGCAACGGGACGCAAACTGGGAATGTTCGGATGCCAAGCCGGTACGGTAGCCACTACACAGCGTTCACACAGAGAGTCTTTATCAAACTGATTCATTTGTTTCTTGTTAAGCGCAAAGCTACTTAATGGGCTACTTCTTCTGCGCCTATCATGTGTTGCAGAACCAAAATTTTATCATCGAAAAGCCCAGAGAGATAGAAGCTGCTTATGGAAGTGAAATATATTACTTACTCATCTTTGATATAAATTAATTCTAAACTCGCTTACTTTCATACTTTGTCACACCAAGCGTGCGCGCCCTTTCAGCCATGGGGCGTTACAATGTAATGATTAATCATGTTATTTGTTGTTAAAGAGTAGCCCAAAGTTGGCGGTGGGTGGTGATGACTAGCTGTCTTCCCTCTAGTCTTACACTGCTAAATTATGGACACCTAGCGCAGATAGCCCTCGTGTAGCTCTGCGCGAAATTCAAAACAAACAGCACTTTGATATTTGAGGCTTCGAACGTGAACAGGACTCATGCAAAGCTGCGAATACACAAAGTAAAATTGGAGTTTCATTGATGTTTATCTGAAAAAATTGTGATGTCTTCCTCTTGAATAATAGCCACGTACTCGCGCAACCAACCACGCGACCGTATTACATATGGCCGAGTGAATGTGACACTAAAATATCTATTAAACTAATAAACTGACTCCCTTCGACGACGTCGGCTGTCGTCTCTTTCAATTACGTGTCAGTCACGAGAACTTTCGAAACCAATCTGAAATCGTGAACGGTACAGTGAACTTGTTAAACTAGAATGACAACGCAACTTTTACAGAAATTTCATCATCTTTTATTTTAACGATTGGTTTGTTTTGAATTTCGCACAAAGCTACTCGAGGGCTATCTGCGCTAGCCGTTCGTAATTTAGCAGTATAAGACTAGAGGGAAGGCAGCTAGTCATCACCATCCACCGCCAACTCTTGGGCTACTCTTTTACCAACTAATAGTGAGATTGACCGTCACATTATAACACCCCACGTCTAAGAGGGCGAGCATGTTTGGTGTGACGGGGATTTGAACCCGCGACCCTCAGATTACGAGTCGAACGCCTTAACATTCCTGGCCATGCCGGGCCCAAATGTATCTTTCCATACGCTGTCTCTCCCGCCATTACGAGTCGAGTGCCTTAACCACCTGGCCATGCCTAGGCCCTATTTTAACGAGAGACTGAGGTAATAATGACACTTTAATTTAATGTTAAAACTACTATACATGGAATGGGAAGTTTTCAACAACACCCTTAATCTTGTCTGGACTAAACGGCCAGATCAGAAACCTCTTGTCCCAAAAAAATTAACTACAACATATGGAAGGAAGATAGCCAGAGGCACACTCCACCACAAGGTCTTTGTCCGCCTCTTCAAACCAAAATGCGGGATTGTTACTTTTATTACGCATCCACAATTAAAAGTGCGAAGCGTGTTTAAGGACATCGCATCTCAAACTATGATTTTATGATCAAAGATTTTACACGCTAAATACTGGGCCACACCTTATCTATTGTTTACAGACTTCCTCCATTGGTGGCGTGTCTTCTGTGAAGTTAATTACTAGATTTTAAAGAAGGTTTTGGTATTTTTGCTATTTACACTCTGAATAGCACCTTGTGCGACACCTGGACTTCTGTTATGTGTTATTTACACTCTGAATAGCTCCTTGTGCGACACCTGGACTTCTGTTATGTGTTATTTACACTCTGAATATCACTTTGTGCGACACATAGACTTCTGTTGTATGTTATTTACACTCTGAATAGCACCTTGTGCGACACCTAGACTTCTGTTGTATGTTATTTACACTCTGAATAGCACCTAGTGCGACACCTGGACTTCTGTTGTATGTTATTTACACTCTGAATAGCTCCTTGTGCGACACCTGGACTTCTGTTGTATGTTATTTACACTCTGAATAGCTCCTTGTGCGACACCTGGACTTCTGTTATGTGTTATTTACACTCTGAATATCACTTTGTGTGACACCTGGACTTCTGTTGTATGTTATTTACACTCTGAATAGCTCCTTGTGCGACACCTGGACTTCTGTTATGTGTGATTTACACTGAATAGCACCTAGTGCGACACCTAGACTTCTGTTATGTGTTATTTACACTCTGAATAGCACCTTGTGTGACACTTGGACTTCTGTTATGTGTTATTTACACTCTGAATAGCACCTTGTGCGACACCTGAACTTCTGTTGTATGTTATTTACACTCTGAATAGCTCCTTGTGCGACACCTGGACTTCTGTTATGTGTTATTTACACTCTGAATATCACTTTGTGTGACACCTGGACTTCTGTTGTATGTTATTTACACTCTGAATAGCTCCTTGTGCGACACCTGGACTTCTGTTATGTGTTATTTACACTCTGAATATCACTTTGTGCGACACCTAGACTTCTGTTGTATGTTATTTACACTCTGAATAGCTCCTTGTGCGACACCTGGACTTCTGTTATGTGTTATTTACACTCTGAATATCACTTTGTGTGACACCTGGACTTCTGTTGTATGTTATTTACACTCTGAATAGCACCTTGTGTGACACCTGGACTTCTGTTATGTGTTATTTACACTCTGAATATCACTTTGTGTGACACCTGGACTTCTGTTGTATGTTATTTACACTCTGAATAGCACCTTGTGCGACACATTACTTTTCATTTACAGTCAAAATAGTCACCACGATTCGAGCAGATCTGTTTATAATTTAGAACTGCTAACTGGAAGGCAACCAGTTAATATTACTCCTAGCATACACGGCTGTTTTGAACCACCTTTAGTTAAAAAAATAAATAAATCAGAAAATGGACTATCTGCACTTTGCCCACCGCACGCAATCAAACTCTGGAGTTTATCGTTTCAAGTCTGTAAAATTACCGGTGACTATCTTGTGGAATGAAGGGTCAAAATAGTGATGGATACAAATTGAAGCAACGGGCGGATTAAGGAAAGAAAGACTATTATGGTTACATGGTTAAAAGTAATAATGTGATGGTTACAAATATGGTGATATACTTCTTTGGGACCGCTTAATTAGAATTTCGACTTCAGTCTTTCTTGTTAGTGAACGCGAGATCCTGATTAGTCTTTTCGGTTCGTTCTCACAGATCGCTGGTCCTGTAAGATAGTATGGAATTATTTGTAAGATAGTATGGAATTATTTGTAAGATAGTATGGAATTATTTGTAAGATAATATGGAATTATTTGTAAGATAATATGGAATTATTTGTAAGATAATATGGAATTGTTATTTGAAAGATAATATGGAATTATTATTTGTAAGATAACATAGAATTATTTGTAAGATAACATAGAATTATTTGTAAGATAATACGGAATTATTTGTAAGATAGTATGGAATTATTTGTAAAATTATATGGAATTATTTGTAAAATAGTATGGAATTATTATTTGTAAGATAATATGGAAATAATATTTGTAAGATAATATGGAATTATTTGTAAGATAGTATGGAATTATTTGTAAGATAGTATGGAATTATTTGTAAGATAATATGGAATTATTTGTAAGGTAATATGGAATTGTTATTTGAAAGATAATATGGAATTATTATTTGTAAGATAACATAGAATTATTTGTAAAATAGTATGGAATTATTATTTGTAAGATAATATGGAATTAATATTTGTAAGATAATATGGAATTATTTGTAAGATAATATGGGATTATTTGTAAGATAGTATGGAATTATTATTTGTAAGATAATATGGGATTATTTGTTTCAGTTGCAGATAATAATGTAAACTCTTTCACTACTGTGTTATTCTGAAATCATCAAGATAGACATTGCACACACTTACCGAAACGCTCATAAAATCCCAGTGAGAAACGGTATTGTTTCTGAGAGAAGAGTCTGATTGGATAAACCGAAGATGTTTGTAGTTATTCCTGTCACCGTCTATTAGTTACAGACAGATCTCAATGTCTTATTTGTTACAGACTGTCTTCAATGTAGAATTCTATTAGTTACAGACTGTCTTATCTCAATGTAGAATTCTATTTGTTACAGACTGTCTTATCTCAATGTAGAATTCTATTAGTTACAGACTGTCTTATCTCAATGTAGAATTCTATTTGTTACAGACTGTCTTATCTCAATGTAGAATTCTATTTGTTACAGACTGTCTTATCTCAATGTAGAATTCTATTTGTTACAGACTGTCTTATCTCAATGTAGAATTCTATTTGTTACAGACTGTCTTATCTCAATGTAGAATTCTATTTGTTACAGACTGTCTTATCTCTCAATGTAGAATGTAGAATTCTATTATTACAGTTGTAGAATTCTATTAGTTACAGACTGTCTTATCTCAATGTAGAATTCTATTAGTTACAGACTGTCTTATCTCAATGTAGAATTCTATTTGTTACAGACTGTCTTATCTCAATGTAGAATTCTATTTGTTACAGACTGTCTTATCTCAATGTAGAATTCTATTAGTTACAGACTGTCTTATCTCAATGTAGAATTCTATTAGTTACAGACTGTCTTATCTCAATGTAGAATTCTATTAGTTACAGACTGTCTTATCTCAATGTAGAATTCTATTAGTTACAGACTGTCTTATCTCAATGTAGAATTCTATTAGTTACAGACTGTCTTATCTCAATGTAGAATTCTATTAGTTACAGACTGTCTTATCTCAATTTGTTACAGACTGTCTTATCTCAATGTAGAATTCTATTTGTTACAGACTGTCTTATCTCAATGTAGAATTCTATTAGTTACAGACTGTCTTATCTCAATGTAGAATTCTATTTGTTACAGACTGTCTTATCTCAATGTAGAATTCTATTAGTTACAGACTGTCTTATCTCAATGTAGAATTCTATTTGTTACAGACTGTCTTATCTCAATGTAGAATTCTATTTGTTACAGACTGTCTTATCTCAATGTAGAATTCTATTTGTTACAGACTGTCTTATCTCAATGTAGAATTCTATTTGTTACAGACTGTCTTATCTCAATGTAGAATTCTATTTGTTACAGACTGTCTTATCTCAATGTAGAATTCTATTTGTTACAGACTGTCTTATCTCAATGTAGAATTCTATTTGTTACAGACTGTCTTATCTCAATGTAGAATTCTATTAGTTACAGACTGTCTTATCTCAATGTAGAATTCTATTAGTTACAGACTGTCTTATCTCAATGTAGAATTCTATTAGTTACAGACTGTCTTATCTCAATGTAGAATTCTATTAGTTACAGACTGTCTTATCTCAATGTAGAAATTTAGTTACAGACTGTCTTATCTCAATGTAGAATTCTATTTGTTACAGACTGTCTTATCTCAATGTAGAATTCTATTTGTTACAGACTGTCTTATCTCAATGTAGAATTCTATTAGTTACAGACTGTCTTATCTCAATGTAGAATTCTATTAGTTACAGACTGTCTTATCTCAATGTAGAATTCTATTTGTTACAGACTGTCTTATCTCAATGTAGAATTCTATTTGTTACAGACTGTCTTATCTCAATGTAGAATTCTATTTGTTACAGACTGTCTTATCTCAATGTAGAATTCTATTTGTTACAGACTGTCTTATCTCAATGTAGAATTCTATTTGTTACAGACTGTCTTATCTCAATGTAGAATTCTATTTGTTACAGACTGTCTTATCTCAATGTAGAATTCTATTTGTTACAGACTGTCTTATCTCAATGTAGAATTCTATTAGTTACAGACTGTCTTATCTCAATGTAGAATATTTTATTACAGACTGTCTTATCTCAATGTAGAATTCTATTAGTTACAGACTGTCTTATCTCAATGTAGAATTCTATTTAGTTACAGACTGTCTTATCTCAATGTAGAATTCTATTAGTTACAGACTGTCTTATCTCAATGTAGAATTCTATTTGTTACAGACTGTCTTATCTCAATGTAGAATTCTATTAGTTACAGACTGTCTTATCTCAATGTAGAATTCTATTAGTTACAGACTGTCTTATCTCAATGTAGAATTCTATTAGTTACAGACTGTCTTATCTCAATGTAGAATTCTATTAGTTACAGACTGTCTTATCTCAATGTAGAATTCTATTAGTTACAGACTGTCTTATCTCAATGTAGAATTCTATTAGTTACAGACTGTCTTATCTCAATGTAGAATTCTATTTGTTACAGACTGTCTTATCTCAATGTAGAATTCTATTTGTTACAGACTGTCTTATCTCAATGTAGACTGTCTTATCTCAATCTATTTGTTACAGACTGTCTTATCTCAATGTAGAATTCTATTTGTTACAGACTGTCTTATCTCAATGTAGAATTCTATTTGTTACAGACTGTCTTATCTCAATGTAGAATTCTATTAGTTACAGACTGTCTTATCTCAATGTAGAATTCTATTTGTTACAGACTGTCTTATCTCAATGTAGAATTCTATTTGTTACAGACTGTCTTATCTCAATGTAGAATTCTATTAGTTACAGACTGTCTTATCTCAATGTAGAATTCTATTTGTTACAGACTGTCTTATCTCAATGTAGAATTCTATGTACAGACTGTCTTATCTCAATGTAGAATTCTATGTTACAGACTGTCTTATCTCAATGTAGAATTCTATTAGTTACAGACTGTCTTATCTCAATGTAGAATTCTATTAGTTACAGACTGTCTTATCTCAATGTAGAATTCTATTTGTTACAGACTGTCTTATCTCAATGTAGAATTCTATTTGTTACAGACTGTCTTATCTCAATGTAGAATTCTATTAGTTACAGACTGTCTTATCTCAATGTAGAATTCTATTTGTTACAGACTGTCTTATCTCAATGTAGAATTCTATTTGTTACAGACTGTCTTATCTCAATGTAGAATTCTATTTGTTACAGACTGTCTTATCTCAATGTAGAATTCTATTAGTTACAGACTGTCTTATCTCAATGTAGAATTCTATTTGTTACAGACTGTCTTATCTCAATGTAGAATTCTATTTGTTACAGACTGTCTTATCTCAATGTAGAATTCTATTTGTTACAGACTGTCTTATCTCAATGTAGAATTCTATTTGTTACAGACTGTCTTATCTCAATGTAGAATTCTATTTGTTACAGACTGTCTTATCTCAATGTAGAATTCTATTTGTTACAGACTGTCTTATCTCAATGTAGAATTCTATTAGTTACAGACTGTCTTATCTCAATGTAGAATTCTATTTGTTACAGACTGTCTTATCTCAATGTAGAATTATATTAGTTACAGACTGTCTTATCAAATGTAGAATTCTATTTGTTACAGACTGTCTTATCTCAATGTAGAATTCTATTTGTTACAGACTGTCTTATCTCAATGTAGAATTCTATTAGTTACAGACTGTCTCTCAATGTAGAATTCTATACAGATCTCAATGTAGAATTCTATTTGTTACAGACTGTCTTATCTCAATGTAGAATTCTATTTGTTACAGACTGTCTTATCTCAATGTAGAATTCTATTTGTTACAGACTGTCTTATCTCAATGTAGAATTCTATTTGTTACAGACTGTCTTATCTCAATGTAGAATTCTATTTTGTTACAGACTGTCTTATCTCAATGTAGAATTCTATTTGTTACAGACTGTCTTATCTCAATGTAGAATTCTATTTGTTACAGACTGTCTTATCTCAATGTAGAATTCTATTGTTACAGACTGTCTTATCTCTAGAATTCTATTAGTTACAGATTCTCAATGTGTTACAGACTGTCTTATCTCAATGTAGAATTCTATTTGTTACAGACTGTCTTATCTCAATGTAGAATTCTATTAGTTACAGACTGTCTTATCTCAATGTAGAATTCTATTAGTTACAGACTGTCTTATCTCAATGTGTTGTTACAGAATCTCAATGTATATTGTTACAGACTGTCTTATCTCAATGTAGAATTCTATTAGTTACAGACTGTCTTATCTCAATGTAGAATTCTTATTATTAGTTACAGACTGTCTTATCTCAATGTAGAAATTTGTTACAGACTGTCTTATCTCAATGTAGAATTCTATTTGTTACAGACTGTCTTATCTCAATGTAGAATTCTATTTGTTACAGACTGTCTTATCTCAATGTAGAATTCTATTAGTTACAGACTGTCTTATCTCAATGTAGAATTCTATTTGTTACAGACTGTCTTATCTCAATGTAGAATTCTATTAGTTACAGACTGTCTTATCTCAATGTAGAATTCTATTAGTTACAGACTGTCTTATCTCAATGTAGAATTCTATTTGTTACAGACTGTCTTATCTCAATGTAGAATTCTATTAGTTACAGACTGTCTTATCTCAATGTAGAATTCTATTAGTTACAGACTGTCTTATCTCAATGTAGAATTCTATTTGTTACAGACTGTCTTATCTCAATGTAGAATTCTATTAGTTACAGACTGTCTTATCTCAATGTAGAATTCTATTAGTTACAGACTGTCTTATCTCAATGTAGAATTCTATTTGTTACAGACTGTCTTATCTCAATGTAGAATTCTATTAGTTACAGACTGTCTTATCTCAATGTAGAATTCTATTAGTTACAGACTGTCTTATCTCAATGTAGAATTCTATTAGTTACAGACTGTCTTATCTCAATGTAGAATTCTATTAGTTACAGACTGTCTTATCTCAATGTAGAATTCTATTTGTTACAGACTGTCTTATCTCAATGTAGAATTCTATTAGTTACAGACTGTCTTATCTCAATGTAGAATTCTATTAGTTACAGACTGTCTTATCTCAATGTAGAATTCTATTTGTTACAGACTGTCTTATCTCAATGTAGAATTCTATTTGTTACAGACTGTCTTATCTCAATGTAGAATTCTATTTGTTACAGACTGTCTTATCTCAATGTAGAATTCTATTTGTTACAGACTGTCTTATCTCAATGTAGAATTCTATTTGTTACAGACTGTCTTATCTCAATGTAGAATTCTATTAGTTACAGACTGTCTTATCTCAATGTAGAATTCTATTTAGTTACAGACTGTCTTATCTCAATGTAGAATTCTATTTGTTACAGACTGTCTTATCTCAATGTAGAATTCTATTTGTTACAGACTGTCTTATCTAAATGTAGAATTATATTAGTTACAGACTGTCTTATCTCAATGTAGAATTCTATTGTTACAGACTGTCTTATCTCAATGTAGAATTCTATTTGTTACAGACTGTCTTATCTCAATGTAGAATTCTATTAGTTACAGACTGTCTTATCTCAATGTAGAATTCTATTTGTTTTGTTACAGACTGTCTTATCTCAATGTAGAATTCTATTTGTTACAGACTGTCTTATCTCAATGTAGAATTCTATTTGTTACAGACTGTCTTATCTCAATGTAGAATTCTATTTGTTACAGACTGTCTTATCTCAATGTAGAATTCTATTTGTTACAGACTGTCTTATCTCAATGTAGAATTCTATTTGTTACAGACTGTCTTATCTCAATGTAGAATTCTATTTGTTACAGACTGTCTTATCTCAATGTAGAATTCTATTTGTTACAGACTGTCTTATCTCAATGTAGAATTCTATTTGTTACAGACTGTCTTATCTCAATGTAGAATTCTATTTGTTACAGACTGTCTTATCTCAATGTAGAATTCTATTAGTTACAGACTGTCTTATCTCAATGTAGAATTCTATTAGTTACAGACTGTCTTATCTCAATGTAGAATTCTATTTGTTACAGACTGTCTTATCTCAAGTAGAATTCTATTGTTACAGACTGTCTTATCTCAATGTAGAATTCTATTAGTTACAGACTGTCTTATCTCAATGTAGAATTCTATTAGTTACAGACTGTCTTATCTCAATGTAGAATTCTATTAGTTACAGACTGTCTTATCTCAATGTAGAATTCTATTAGTTACAGACTGTCTTATCTCAATGTAGAATTCTATTTGTTACAGACTGTCTTATCTCAATGTAGAATTCTATTTGTTACAGACTGTCTTATCTCAATGTAGAATTCTATTAGTTACAGACTGTCTTATCTCAATGTAGAATTCTATTTGTTACAGACTGTCTTATCTCAATGTAGAATTCTATTTGTTACAGACTGTCTTATCTCAATGTAGAATTCTATTTGTTACAGACTGTCTTATCTCAATGTAGAATTCTAAGTTCAATGTAGACTGTCTTATCTCAATGTAGAATTCTATTAGTTACAGACTGTCTTATCTCAATGTAGTATTAGTTACAGACTGTCTTATCTCAATGTAGAATTCTATTAGTTACAGACTGTCTTATCTCAATGTAGAATTCTATTAGTTACAGACTGTCTTATCTCAATGTAGAATTCTATTAGTTACAGACTGTCTTATCTCAATGTAGAATTCTATTAGTTACAGACTGTCTTATCTCAATGTAGAATTCTATTAGTTACAGACTGTCTTATCTCAATGTAGAATTCTATTAGTTACAGACTGTCTTATCTCAATGTAGAATTCTATTTGTTACAGACTGTCTTATCTCAATGTAGAATTCTATTTGTTACAGACTGTCTTATCTCAATGTAGAATTCTATTTGTTACAGACTGTCTTATCTCAATGTAGAATTCTATTTGTTACAGACTGTCTTATCTCAATGTAGAATTCTATTTGTTACAGACTGTCTTATCTCAAAGTCGAATTCTATTTGTTATAAACTGTCTTATCTCAATGTAGAATTCTATCTTTAGCTACAGACTGTTTTATCTCAATGTAGAATTCTATTTGTTACAGACTGTCTTATCTCAATGTAGAATTCTATTTGTTACAGACTGTCTTATCTCAATGTAGAATTCTATTTGTTACAGACTGTCTTATCTCAATGTAGAATTCTATTTGTTACAGACTGTCTTATCTCAATGTAGAATTCTATTTGTTACAGACTGTCTTATCTCAATGTAGAATTCTATTTGTTACAGACTGTCTTATCTCAATGTAGAATTCTATTTATTGTTACAGACTGTCTTATCTCAATGTAGAATTCTATTTGTTACAGACTGTCTTATCTCAATGTAGAATTCTATTAGTTACAGACTGTCTTATCTCAATGTAGAATTCTATTAGTTACAGACTGTCTTATCTCAATGTAGAATTCTATTAGTTACAGACTGTCTTATCTCAATGTAGAATTCTATTTGTTACAGACTGTCTTATCTCAATGTAGAATTCTATTAGTTACAGACTGTCTTATCTCAATGTAGAATTCTATTTGTTACAGACTGTCTTATCTCAATGTAGAATTCTATTTGTTACAGACTGTCTTATCTCAATGTAGAATTCTATTTGTTACAGACTGTCTTATCTCAATGTAGAATTCTATTTGTTACAGACTGTCTTATCTCAATGTAGAATTCTATTTGTTACAGACTGTCTTATCTCAATGTAGAATTCTATTTGTTACAGACTGTCTTATCTCAATGTAGAATTCTATTTGTTACAGACTGTCTTATCTCAATGTAGAATTCTATTTGTTACAGACTGTCTTATCTCAATGTAGAATTCTATTAGTTACAGACTGTCTTATCTCAATGTAGAATTCTATTAGTTACAGACTGTCTTATCTCAATGTAGAATTCTATTTGTTACAGACTGTCTTATCTCAATGTAGAATTCTATTTGTTACAGACTGTCTTATCTCAATGTAGAATTCTATTTGTTACAGACTGTCTTATCTCAATGTAGAATTCTATTTGTTACAGACTGTCTTATCTCAATGTAGAATTCTATTTGTTACAGACTGTCTTATCTCAATGTAGAATTCTATTTGTTACAGACTGTCTTATCTCAATGTAGAATTCTATTTGTTACAGACTGTCTTATCTCAATGTAGAATTCTATTTGTTACAGACTGTCTTATCTCAATGTAGAATTCTATTTGTTACAGACTGTCTTATTATCTCAATGTAGAATTCTATTTGTTACAGACTGTCTTATCTCAATGTAGAATTCTATTTGTTACAGACTGTCTTATCTCAATGTAGAATTCTATTTGTTACAGACTGTCTTATCTCAATGTAGAATTCTATTTGTTACAGACTGTCTTATCTCAATGTAGAATTCTATTTGTTACAGACTGTCTTATCTCAATGTAGAATTCTATTAGTTACAGACTGTCTTATCTCAATGTAGAATTCTATTAGTTACAGACTGTCTTATCTCAATGTAGAATTCTATTTGTTACAGACTGTCTTATCTCAATGTAGAATTCTTTTATTACAGACTGTCTTATCTCAATGTAGAATTCTATTAGTTACAGACTGTCTTATCTCAATGTAGAATTCTATTAGTTACAGACTGTCTTATCTCAATGTAGAATTCTATTTGTTACAGACTGTCTTATCTCAATGTAGAATTCTATTTGTTACAGACTGTCTTATCTCAATGTAGAATTCTATTTGTTACAGACTGTCTTATCTCAATGTAGAATTTATTTGTTACAGACTGTCTTATCTCAATGTAGAATTCAATGTAGAATTCTAGTTACAGACTGTCTTATCTCAATGTAGAATTCTATTTGTTACAGACTGTCTTATCTCAATGTAGAATTCTATTTGTTACAGACTGTCATATCTCAATGTAGAATTAATTTAATTACAGACTGTCTTATCTCAATGTAGAATTCTATTTGTTACAGACTGTCTTATCTCAATGTAGAATTCTATTTGTTACAGACTGTCTTATCTCAATGTAGAATTCTATTAGTTACAGACTGTCTTATCTCAATGTAGTAATTCTATTTGTTACAGACTGTCTTATCTCAATGTAGAATTCTATTTGTTACAGACTGTCTTATCTCAATGTAGAATTCTATTTGTTACAGACTGTCTTATCTCAATGTAGAATTCTATTTGTTACAGACTGTCTTATCTCAATGTAGAATTCTATTAGTTACAGACTGTCTTATCTCAATGTAGAATTCTATTAGTTACAGACTGTCTTATCTCAATGTAGAATTCTATTAGTTACAGACTGTCTTATCTCAATGTAGAATTCTATTAGTTACAGACTGTCTTATCTCAATGTAGAATTCTATTTGTTACAGACTGTCTTATCTCAATGTAGAATTCTATTAGTTACAGACTGTCTTATCTCAATGTAGAATTCTTTTATTACAGACTGTCTTATCTCAATGTAGAATTCTATTTGTTACAGACTGTCTTATCTCAATGTAGAATTCTATTTGTTACTATTTGTTACAGACTGTCTTATCTCAATGTAGAATTCTATTTGTTACAGACTGTCTTATCTCAATGTAGAATTCTATTTGTTACAGACTGTCTTATCTCAATGTAGAATTCTATTTGTTACAGACTGTCTTATCTCAATGTAGAATTCTATTTGTTACAGACTGTCTTATCTCAATGTAGAATTCTATTTGTTACAGACTGTCTTATCTCAATGTAGAATTCTATTTGTTACAGACTGTCTTATCTCAATGTAGAATTCTATTTGTTACAGACTGTCTTATCTCAATGTAGAATTCTATTTGTTACAGACTGTCTTATCTCAATGTAGAATTCTATTTGTTACAGACTGTCTTATCTCAATGTAGAATTCTATTTGTTACAGACTGTCTTATCTCAATGTAGAATTCTATTTGTTACAGACTGTCTTATCTCAATGTAGAATTCTATTAGTTACAGACTGTCTTATCTCAATGTAGAATTCTATTTGTTACAGACTGTCTTATCTCAATGTAGAATTCTATTCTCAATGTTACAGACTGTCTTATCTCAATGTAGAATTCTATTAGTTACAGACTGTCTTATCTCAATGTAGAATTCTATTTGTTACAGACTGTCTTATCTCAATGTATTTATTTGTTACAGACTGTCTTATCTCAATGTAGAATTCTATTAGTTACAGACTGTCTTATCTCAATGTAGAATTCTATTAGTTACAGACTGTCTTATCTCAATGTAGAATTTATTAGTTACAGACTGTCTTATCTCAATGTAGAATTCTATTAGTTACAGACTGTCTTATCTCAATGTAGAATTCTATTAGTTACAGACTGTCTTATCTCAATGTAGAATTCTATTTAGTTACAGACTGTCTTATCTCAATGTAGAATTCTATTTGTTACAGACTGTCTTATCTCAATGTAGAATTCTATTAGTTACAGACTGTCTTATCTCAATGTAGAATTCTATTTGTTACAGACTGTCTTATCTCAATGTAGAATTCTATTTGTTACAGACTGTCTTATCTCAATGTAGAATTCTATTTGTTACAGACTGTCTTATCTCAATGTAGAATTCTATTTGTTACAGACTGTCTTATCTCAATGTAGAATTCTATTTGTTACAGACTGTCTTATCTCAATGTAGAATTCTTTTATTACAGACTGTCTTATCTCAATGTAGAATTATATTTGTTACAGACTGTCTTATCTCAATGTAGAATTCTATTTGTTACAGACTGTCTTATCTCAATGTAGAATTCTATTTGTTACAGACTGTCTTATCTCAATGTAGAATTCTATTTGTTACAGACTGTCTTATCTCAATGTAGAATTCTATTTGTTACAGACTGTCTTATCTCAATGTAGAATTCTATTTGTTACAGACTGTCTTATCTCAATGTAGAATTCTATTTGTTACAGACTGTCTTATCTCAATGTAGAATTCTATTTGTTACAGACTGTCTTATCTCAATGTAGAATTCTATTAGTTACAGACTGTCTTATCTCAATGTAGAATTCTATTTGTTACAGACTGTCTTATCTCAATGTAGAATTCTATTTGTTACAGACTGTCTTATCTCAATGTAGAATTCTATTTGTTACAGACTGTCTTATCTCAATGTAGAATTCTATTTGTTACAGACTGTCTTATCTCAATGTAGAATTCTATTTGTTACAGACTGTCTTATCTCAATGTAGAATTCTATTAGTTACAGACTGTCTTATCTCAATGTAGAATTCTATTAGTTACAGACTGTCTTATCTCAATGTAGAATTCTATTAGTTACAGACTGTCTTATCTCAATGTAGAATTCTATTTGTTACAGACTGTCTTATCTCAATGTAGAATTCTATTAGTTACAGACTGTCTTATCTCAATGTAGAATTCTATTTGTTACAGACTGTCTTATCTCAATGTAGAATTCTATTAGTTACAGACTGTCTTATCTCAATGTAGAATTCTATTTGTTACAGACTGTCTTATCTCAATGTAGAATTCTATTAGTTACAGACTGTCTTATCTCAATGTAGAATTCTATTAGTTACAGACTGTCTTATCTCAATGTAGAATTCTATTTGTTACAGACTGTCTTATCTCAATGTAGAATTCTATTTGTTACAGACTGTCTTATCTCAATGTAGAATTCTATTTGTTACAGACTGTCTTATCTCAATGTAGAATTCTATTAGTTACAGACTGTCTTATCTCAATGTAGAATTCTATTAGTTACAGACTGTCTTATCTCAATGTAGAATTCTATTAGTTACAGACTGTCTTATCTCAATGTAGAATTCTATTTGTTACAGACTGTCTTATCTCAATGTAGAATTCTATTTGTTACAGACTGTCTTATCTCAATGTAGAATTCTATTAGTTACAGACTGTCTTATCTCAATGTAGAATTCTATTAGTTACAGACTGTCTTATCTCAATGTAGAATTCTATTAGTTACAGACTGTCTTATCTCAATGTAGAATTCTATTAGTTACAGACTGTCTTATCTCAATGTAGAATTCTATTTGTTACAGACTGTCTTATCTCAATGTAGAATTCTATTTGTTACAGACTGTCTTATCTCAATGTAGAATTCTATTTGTTACAGACTGTCTTATCTCAATGTAGAATTCTATTTGTTACAGACTGTCTTATCTCAATGTAGAATTCTATTTGTTACAGACTGTCTTATCTCAATGTAGAATTCTATTTGTTACAGACTGTCTTATCTCAATGTAGAATTCTATTTGTTACAGACTGTCTTATCTCAATGTAGAATTCTATTTGTTACAGACTGTCTTATCTCAATGTAGAATTCTATTTGTTACAGACTGTCTTATCTCAATGTAGAATTCTATTTGTTACAGACTGTCTTATCTCAATGTAGAATTCTATTTGTTACAGACTGTCTTATCTCAATGTAGAATTCTATTTGTTACAGACTGTCTTATCTCAATGTAGAATTCTATTTGTTACAGACTGTCTTATCTCAATGTAGAATTCTATTAGTTACAGACTGTCTTATCTCAATGTAGAATTCTATTTGTTACAGACTGTCTTATCTCAATGTAGAATTCTATTAGTTACAGACTGTCTTATCTCAATGTAGAATTCTATTTGTTACAGACTGTCTTATCTCAATGTAGAATTCTGTAATTACAGACTGTCTTATCTCAATGTAGAATTCTATTTGTTACAGACTGTCTTATCTCAATGTAGAATTCTATTTGTTACAGACTGTCTTATCTCAATGTAGAATTCTATATTTACAGACTACAGACAATGTGTCTTATCTCAATGTAGAATTCTATTTGTTACAGACTGTCTTATCTCAATGTAGAATTCTATTTGTTACAGACTGTCTTATCTCAATGTAGAATTCTATTTGTTACAGACTGTCTTATCTCAATGTAGAATTCTATTTGTTACAGACTGTCTTATCTCAATGTAGAATTCTATTTAGTTACAGACTGTCTTATCTCAATGTAGAATTCTATTAGTTACAGACTGTCTTATCTCAATGTAGAATTCTATTTGTTACAGACTGTCTTATCTCAATGTAGAATTCTATTAGTTACAGACTGTCTTATCTCAATGTAGAATTTAGTTACAGACTGTCTTATCTCAATGTAGAATTCTATTAGTTACAGACTGTCTTATCTCAATGTAGAATTCTATTAGTTACAGACTGTCTTATCTCAATGTAGTAGAATTCTATTTGTTACAGACTGTCTTATCTCAATGTAGAATTTTATTTGTTACAGACTGTCTTATCTCAATGTAGAATTCTATTTGTTACAGACTGTCTTATCTCAATGTAGAATTCTATTTGTTACAGACTGTCTTATCTCAATGTAGAATTCTATTTGTTACAGACTGTCTTATCTCAATGTAGAATTCTATTAGTTACAGACTGTCTTATCTCAATGTAGAATTCTATTTGTTACAGACTGTCTTATCTCAATGTAGAATTCTATTTGTTACAGACTGTCTTATCTCAATGTAGAATTCTATTTGTTACAGACTGTCTTATCTCAATGTAGAATTCTATTTGTTACAGACTGTCTTATCTCAATGTAGAATTCTATTTGTTACAGACTGTCTTATCTCAATGTAGAATTCTATTTGTTACAGACTGTCTTATCTCAATGTAGAATTCTATTAGTTACAGACTGTCTTATCTCAATGTAGAATTCTATTAGTTACAGACTGTCTTATCTCAATGTAGAATTCTATTTGTTACAGACTGTCTTATCTCAATGTAGAATTCTATTAGTTACAGACTGTCTTATCTCAATGTAGAATTCTATTTGTTACAGACTGTCTTATCTCAATGTAGAATTCTATTTGTTACAGACTGTCTTATCTCAATGTAGAATTCTATTATTACAGACTGTCTTATCTCAATGTAGAACTCTATTAGTTACAGACTGTCTTATATCAATGTAGAATTTTATTTGTTACAGACTGTCATATCTCAATGTAGAATTCTGTAATTACAGACTGTCTTATCTCAATGTAGAATTCTATTTGTTACAGACTGTCTTATCTAAATGTAGAATTATATTTTGTTACAGACTGTCTTATCTCAATGTAGAATTCTATTTGTTACAGACTGTCTTATCTCAATGTAGAATTCTATTTGTTACAGACTGTCTTATCTCAATGTAGAATTCTATTTGTTACAGACTGTCTTATCTCAATGTAGAATTCTATTAGTTACAGACTGTCTTATCTCAATGTAGAATTCTATTAGTTACAGACTGTCTTATCTCAATGTAGAATTCTATTAGTTACAGACTGTCTTATCTCAATGTAGAATTCTATTAGTTACAGACTGTCTTATCTCAATGTAGAATTCTATTTGTTACAGACTGTCTTATCTCAATGTAGAATTCTATTTGTTACAGACTGTCTTATCTCAATGTTGTTACAGACTGTCTTATCTCAATGTAGAATTCTATTTGTTACAGACTGTCTTATCTCAATGTAGAATTCTATTTGTTACAGACTGTCTTATCTCAATGTAGAATTCTATTTGTTACAGACTGTCTTATCTCAATGTAGAATTCTATTTGTTACAGACTGTCTTATCTCAATGTAGAATTCTATTAGTTACAGACTGTCTTATCTCAATGTAGAATTCTATTTGTTACAGACTGTCTTATCTCAATGTAGAATTCTATTAGTTACAGACTGTCTTATCTCAATGTAGAATTCTATTAGTTACAGACTGTCTTATCTCAATGTAGAATTCTATTAGTTACAGACTGTCTTATCTCAATGTAGAATTCTATTTGTTACAGACTGTCTTATCTCAATGTAGAATTCTATTTGTTACAGACTGTCTTATCTCAATGTAGAATTCTATTAGTTACAGACTGTCTTATCTCAATGTAGAATTCTATTTGTTACAGACTGTCTTATCTCAATGTAGAATTCTATTTGTTACAGACTGTCTTATCTCAATGTAGAATTATTTAGTTACAGACTGTCTTATCTCAATGTAGAATTCTATTTGTTACAGACTGTCTTATCTCAATGTAGAATTCTATTAGTTACAGACTGTCTTATCTCAATGTAGAATTCTATTTGTTACAGACTGTCTTATCTCAATGTAGAATTCTATTTAGTTACAGACTGTCTTATCTCAATGTAGAATTCTATTTGTTACAGACTGTCTTATCTCAATGTAGAATTCTATTTTTACAGACTGTCTTATCTCAATGTAGAATTCTATTTGTTACAGACTGTCTTATCTCAATGTAGAATTCTATTTGTTACAGACTGTCTTATCTCAATGTAGAAATTGTTACAGACTGTCTTATCTCAATTAGTTACAGACTGTCTTATCTCAATGTAGAATTCTATTAGTTACAGACTGTCTTATCTCAATGTAGAATTCTATTAGTTACAGACTGTCTTATCTCAATGTAGAATTCTATTAGTTACAGACTGTCTTATCTCAATGTAGAATTCTATTAGTTACAGACTGTCTTATCTCAATGTAGAATTCTATTAGTTACAGACTGTCTTATCTCAATGTAGAATTCTATTAGTTACAGACTGTCTTATCTCAATGTAGAATTCTATTAGTTACAGACTGTCTTATCTCAATGTAGAATTCTATTTGTTACAGACTGTCTTATCTCAATGTAGAATTCTATTTGTTACAGACTGTCTTATCTCAATGTAGAATTCTATTTGTTACAGACTGTCTTATCTCAATGTAGAATTCTATTTGTTACAGACTGTCTTATCTCAATGTAGAATTCTATTTGTTACAGACTGTCTTATCTCAATGTAGAATTCTATTTGTTACAGACTGTCTTATCTCAATGTAGAATTCTATTTGTTACAGACTGTCTTATCTCAATGTACAGAATTCAATGTAGAATTATTTGTTACAGACTGTCTTATCTCAATGTAGAATTCTATTTGTTACAGACTGTCTTATCTCAATGTAGAATTCTATTTGTTACAGACTGTCTTATCTCAATGTAGAATTCTATTTGTTACAGACTGTCTTATCTCAATGTAGAATTCTATTAGTTACAGACTGTCTTATCTCAATGTAGAATTCTATTTGTTACAGACTGTCTTATCTCAATGTAGAATTCTATTTGTTACAGACTGTCTTATCTCAATGTAGAATTCTATTTGTTACAGACTGTCTTATCTCAATGTAGAATTCTATTTGTTACAGACTGTCTTATCTCAATGTAGAATTCTATTAGTTACAGACTGTCTTATCTCAATGTAGAATTCTATTTGTTACAGACTGTCTTATCTCAATGTAGAATTCTATTTGTTACAGACTGTCTTATCTCAATGTAGAATTCTATTTGTTACAGACTGTCTTATCTCAATGTAGAATTCTATTTGTTACAGACTGTCTTATCTCAATGTAGAATTCTATTAGTTACAGACTGTCTTATCTCAATGTAGAATTCTATTTGTTACAGACTGTCTTATCTCAATGTAGAATTCTATTTGTTACAGACTGTCTTATCTCAATGTAGAATTCTATTAGTTACAGACTGTCTTATCTCAATGTAGAATTCTATTAGTTACAGACTGTCTTATCTCAATGTAGAATTCTATTTGTTACAGACTGTCTTATCTCAATGTAGAATTCTATTTGTTACAGACTGTCTTATCTCAATGTAGAATTCTATTAGTTACAGACTGTCTTATCTCAATGTAGAATTCTTTTATTACAGACTGTCTTATCTCAATGTAGAATTCTATTTGTTACAGACTGTCTTATCTTATCTCAATTACAGACTGTCTTATCTCAATGTAGTTACAGACTGACTGTCTTATCTCAATGTAGAATTCTATTAGTTACAGACTGTCTTATCTCAATGTAGAATTCTATTTGTTACAGACTGTCTTATCTCAATGTAGAAATGTTACAGACTGTCTTATCTCAATGTATTCTTTAGTTACAGACTGTCTTATCTCAATGTAGAATTCTATTAGTTACAGACTGTCTTATCTCAATGTAGAATTCTATTAGTTACAGACTGTCTTATCTCAATGTAGAATTCTATTAGTTACAGACTGTCTTATCTCAATGTAGAATTCTATTAGTTACAGACTGTCTTATCTCAATGTAGAATTCTATTAGTTACAGACTGTCTTATCTCAATGTAGAATATCTCAATTAGTTACAGACTGTCTTATCTCAATGTAGAATTCTATTTGTTACAGACTGTCTTATCTCAATGTAGAATTCTATTTGTTACAGACTGTCTTATCTCAATGTAGAATTCTATTACAGACTGTTACAGACTGTCTTATCTCAATGTAGAATTCTATTTGTTACAGACTGTCTTATCTCAATGTAGAATTCAATTATTTGTTACAGACTGTCTTATCTCAATGTAGAATTCTATTTGTTACAGACTGTCTTATCTCAATGTAGAATTCTATTTGTTACAGACTGTCTTATCTCAATGTAGAATTCTATTTGTTACAGACTGTCTTATCTCAATGTAGAATTCTATTTGTTACAGAGATCTCAATGTAGAATTTATTCTATTTGTTACAGACTGTCTTATCTCAATGTAGAATTCTATTAGTTACAGACTGTCTTATCTCAATGTAGAATTCTTATCAATGTAGTTACAGACTGTCTTATCTCAATGTAGAATTCTATTTGTTACAGACTGTCTTATCTCAATGTAGAATTCTATTAGTTACAGACTGTCTTATCTCAATGTAGAATTTTATTAATTACAGACTGTCTTATCTCAATGTAGAATTCTATTTGTTACAGACTGTCTTATCTCAATGTAGAATTCTATTTGTTACAGACTGTCTTATCTCAATGTAGAATTCTATTAGTTACAGACTGTCTTATCTCAATGTAGAATTCTATTTGTTACAGACTGTCTTATCTCAATGTAGAATTCTATTTAGTTACAGACTGTCTTATCTCAATGTAGAATTCTTTTATTACAGACTGTCTTATCTCAATGTAGAATTCTATTTGTTACAGACTGTCTTATCTCAATGTAGAATTCTATTTGTTACAGACTGTCTTATCTCAATGTAGAATTCTATTTGTTACAGACTGTCTTATCTCAATGTAGAATTCTATTTGTTACAGACTGTCTTATCTCAATGTAGAATTCTATTAGTTACAGACTGTCTTATCTCAATGTAGAATTCTATTTGTTACAGACTGTCTTATCTCAATGTAGAATTCTATTTGTTACAGACTGTCTTATCTCAATGTAGAATTCTATTAGTTACAGACTGTCTTATCTCAATGTAGAATTCTATTAGTTACAGACTGTCTTATCTCAATGTAGAATTCTATTAGTTACAGACTGTCTTATCTCAATGTAGAATTCTATTTGTTACAGACTGTCTTATCTCAATGTAGAATTCTATTTGTTACAGACTGTCTTATCTCAATGTAGAATTCTATTTGTTACAGACTGTCTTATCTCAATGTAGAATTCTATTTGTTACAGACTGTCTTATCTCAATGTAGAATTCTATTTGTTACAGACTGTCTTATCTCAATGTAGAATTCTATTTGTTACAGACTGTCTTATCTCAATGTAGAATTCTATTTGTTACAGACTGTCTTATCTCAATGTAGAATTCTATTTGTTACAGACTGTCTTATCTCAATGTAGACTGTCTTATCTCAATGTAGAATTCTATTAGTTACAGACTGTCTTATCTCAATGTAGAATTCTATTTGTTACAGACTGTCTTATCTCAATGTAGAATTCTATTTGTTACAGACTGTCTTATCTCAATGTAGAATTCTATTAGTTACAGACTGTCTTATCTCAATGTAGAATTCTATTTGTTACAGACTGTCTTATCTCAATGTAGAATTCTATTTGTTACAGACTGTCTTATCTCAATGTAGAATTCTATTTGTTACAGACTGTCTTATCTCAATGTAGAATTCTATTAGTTACAGACTGTCTTATCTCAATGTAGAATTCTATTAGTTACAGACTGTCTTATCTCAATGTAGAATTCTATTTGTTACAGACTGTCTTATCTCAATGTAGAATTCTATTTGTTACAGACTGTCTTATCTCAATGTAGAATTCTATTTGTTACAGACTGTCTTATCTCAATGTAGAATTCTATTTGTTACAGACTGTCTTATCTCAATGTAGAATTCTATTACTGTTACAGACTGTCTTATCTCAATGTAGAATTCTATTAGTTACAGACTGTCTTATCTCAACTGTCTTATCTCAATGTAGAATTCTATTAGTTACAGACTGTCTTATCTCAATGTAGAATTCTATTAGTTACAGACTGTCTTATCTCAATGTAGAATTCTATTAGTTACAGACTGTCTTATCTCAATGTAGAATTCTATTAGTTACAGACTGTCTTATCTCAATGTAGAATTCTATTTGTTACAGACTGTCTTATCTCAATGTAGAATTCTATTAGTTACAGACTGTCTTATCTCAATGTAGAATTCTATTAGTTACAGACTGTCTTATCTCAATGTAGAATTCTATTAGTTACAGACTGTCTTATCTCAATGTAGAATTCTATTTGTTACAGACTGTCTTATCTCAATGTAGAATTCTATTTGTTACAGACTGTCTTATCTCAATGTAGAATTCTATTTGTTACAGACTGTCTTATCTCAATGTAGAATTCTATTTGTTACAGACTGTCTTATCTCAATGTAGAATTCTATTTGTTACAGACTGTCTTATCTCAATGTAGAATTCTATTTGTTACAGACTGTCTTATCTCAATGTAGAATTCTATTTGTTACAGACTGTCTTATCTCAATGTAGAATTCTATTTAGTTACAGACTGTCTTATCTCAATGTAGAATTCTATTAGTTACAGACTGTCTTATCTCAATGTAGAATTCTATTTGTTACAGACTGTCTTATCTCAATGTAGAATTCTATTAGTTACAGACTGTCTTATCTCAATGTAGAATTCTATTTGTTACAGACTGTCTTATCTCAATGTAGAATTCTATTTGTTACAGACTGTCTTATCTCAATGTAGAATTCTATTAGTTACAGACTGTCTTATCTCAATGTAGAATTCTATTTGTTACAGACTGTCTTATCTCAATGTAGAATTCTATTTGTTACAGACTGTCTTATCTCAATGTAGAATTCTATTTGTTACAGACTGTCTTATCTCAATGTAGAATTCTTTTATTACAGACTGTCTTATCTCAATGTAGAATTATATTATATTTGTTACAGACTGTCTTATCTCAATGTAGAATTCTATTTGTTACAGACTGTCTTATCTCAATGTAGAATTCTATTTGTTACAGACTGTCTTATCTCAATGTAGAATTCTATTTGTTACAGACTGTCTTATCTCAATGTAGAATTCTATTTGTTACAGACTGTCTTATCTCAATGTAGAATTCTATTTGTTACAGACTGTCTTATCTCAATGTAGAATTCTATTTGTTACAGACTGTCTTATCTCAATGTAGAATTCTATTTGTTACAGACTGTCTTATCTCAATGTAGAATTCTATTTGTTACAGACTGTCTTATCTCAATGTAGAATTCTATTTGTTACAGACTGTCTTATCTCAATGTAGAATTCTATTTGTTACAGACTGTCTTATCTCAATGTAGAATTCTATTAGTTACAGACTGTCTTATCTCAATGTAGAATTCTATTAGTTACAGACTGTCTTATCTCAATGTAGAATTCTATTTGTTACAGACTGTCTTATCTCAATGTATTTGTTACAGACTGTCTTATCTCAATGTAGAATTCTATTTGTTTACAGACTGTCTTATCTCAATGTAGAATTCTTTTATTACAGACTGTCTTATCTCAATGTAGAATTCTATTTGTTACAGACTGTCTTATCTCAATGTAGAATTCTATTTGTTACAGACTGTCTTATCTCAATGTAGAATTCTATTTGTTACAGACTGTCTTATCTCAATGTAGAATTCTATTAGTTACAGACTGTCTTATCTCAATGTAGAATTCTATTTGTTACAGACTGTCTTATCTCAATGTAGAATTCTATTTGTTACAGACTGTCTTATCTCAATGTAGAATTCTATTTGTTACAGACTGTCTTATCTCAATGTAGAATTCTATTAGTTACAGACTGTCTTATCTCAATGTAGAATTCTATTTGTTACAGACTGTCTTATCTCAATGTAGAATTCTATTAGTTACAGACTGTCTTATCTCAATGTAGAATTCTATTTGTTACAGACTGTCTTATCTCAATGTAGAATTCTATTTGTTACAGACTGTCTTATCTCAATGTAGAATTCTATTTGTTACAGACTGTCTTATCTCAATGTAGAATTCTATTTGTTACAGACTGTCTTATCTCAATGTAGAATTCTATTACAGACTGTTACAGACTGTCTTATCTCAATGTAGAATTCTATTTGTTACAGACTGTCTTATCTCAATGTAGAATTCTATTAGTTACAGACTGTCTTATCTCAATGTAGAATTCTATTAGTTACAGACTGTCTTATCTCAATGTAGAATTCTATTAGTTACAGACTGTCTTATCTCAATGTAGAATTCTATTAGTTACAGACTGTCTTATCTCAATGTAGAATTCTATTAGTTACAGACTGTCTTATCTCAATGTAGAATTCTATTTGTTACAGACTGTCTTATCTCAATGTAGAATTCTATTTGTTACAGACTGTCTTATCTCAATGTAGAATTCTTTTATTACAGACTGTCTTATCTCAATGTAGAATTCTATTTGTTACAGACTGTCTTATCTCAATGTAGAATTCTATTTGTTACAGACTGTCTTATCTCAATGTAGAATTCTATTTGTTACAGACTGTCTTATCTCAATGTAGAATTCTATTAGTTACAGACTGTCTTATCTCAATTAGTTACAGACTGTCTTATCTCAATGTAGAATTCTATTTGTTACAGACTGTCTTATCTCAATGTAGAATTCTATCAATTAGTTACAGACTGTCTTATCTCAATGTAGAATTTTATTAGTTACAGACTGTCTTATCTCAATGTAGAATTCTATTAGTTACAGACTGTCTTATCTCAATGTAGAATTCTATTTGTTACAGACTGTCTTATCTCAATGTAGAATTCTATTTGTTACAGACTGTCTTATCTCAATGTAGAATTCTATTTGTTACAGACTGTCTTATCTCAATGTAGAATTCTATGTTACAGACTGTCTTATCTCAATGTAGAATTCTATTAGTTACAGACTGTCTTATCTCAATGTAGAATTCTTTTATTACAGACTGTCTTATCTCAATGTAGAATTCTATTAGTTACAGACTGTCTTATCTCAATGTAGAATTCTATTTGTTAGACTGTTACAGACTGTCTTATCTCAATGTAGAATTCTATTAGTTACAGACTGTCTTATCTCAATGTAGAATTCTATTAGTTACAGACTGTCTTATCTCAATGTAGTTACAGACTGTCTTATCTCAATGTAGTTACAGACTGTCTTATCTCAATGTAGAATTCTATTAGTTACAGACTGTCTTATCTCAATGTAGAATTCTATTAGTTACAGACTGTCTTATCTCAATGTAGAATTCTATTAGTTACAGACTGTCTTATCTCAATGTAGAATTCTATTTGTTACAGACTGTCTTATCTCAATGTAGAATTAATTTAGTTACAGACTGTCTTATCTCAATGTAGAATTCTATTTGTTACAGACTGTCTTATCTCAATGTAGAATTCTATTTGTTACAGACTGTCTTATCTCAATGTAGAATTCTATTTGTTACAGACTGTCTTATCTCAATGTAGAATTCTATTAGTTACAGACTGTCTTATCTCAATGTAGAATTCTATTAGTTACAGACTGTCTTATCTCAATGTAGAATTCTATTTGTTACAGACTGTCTTATCTCAATGTAGAATTCTATTTGTTACAGACTGTCTTATCTCAATGTAGAATTCTATTAGTTACAGACTGTCTTATCTCAATGTAGAATTCTATTTGTTACAGACTGTCTTATCTCAATGTAGTTACAGACTGTCTTATCTCAATGTAGAATTCTATTTGTTACAGACTGTCTTACAGACTGTCTTATCTCAATGTAGAATTCTATTTGTTACAGACTGTCTTATCTCAATGTAGAATTCTATTAGTTACAGACTGTCTTATCTCAATGTAGAATTCTATTAGTTACAGACTGTCTTATCTCAATGTAGAATTCTATTTGTTACAGACTGTCTTATCTCAATGTAGAATTCTATTTGTTACAGACTGTCTTATCTCAATGTAGAATTCTATTTGTTACAGACTGTCTTATCTCAATGTAGAATTCTATTTGTTACAGACTGTCTTATCTCAATGTAGAATTCTATTTAATTACAGACTGTCTTATCTCAATGTAGAATTCTATTTGTTACAGACTGTCTTATCTCAATGTAGAATTCTATTTGTTACAGACTGTCTTATCTCAATGTAGAATTCTTTTATTACAGACTGTCTTATCTCAATGTAGAATTCTATTTGTTACAGACTGTCTTATCTCAATGTAGAATTCTATTTGTTACAGACTGTCTTATCTCAATGTAGAATTCTATTTGTTACAGACTGTCTTATCTCAATGTAGAATTCTATTTGTTACAGACTGTCTTATCTCAATGTAGAATTCTATTTGTTACAGACTGTCTTATCTCAATGTAGAATTCTATTTGTTACAGACTGTCTTATCTCAATGTAGAATTCTATTAGTTACAGACTGTCTTATCTCAATGTAGAATTCTATTTGTTACAGACTGTCTTATCTCAATGTAGAATTCTATTTGTTACAGACTGTCTTATCTCAATGTAGAATTCTATTTGTTACAGACTGTCTTATCTTAATGTAGAATTCTATTTGTTACAGACTGTCTTATCTCAATGTAGAATTCAATGTAGAATTCTATTAGTTACAGACTGTCTTATCTCAATGTAGAATTCTATTTGTTACAGACTGTCTTATCTCAATGTAGAATTCTATCTTTAGTTACAGACTGTCTTATCTATCTGTAGAATTCTTTCTGTTACAGACTGTCTTATCTCAATATAGAATTCTATTTGTTACAGACTGTCTTATCTCAATGTAGAATTCTATTTGTTACAGACTGTCTTATCTCAATGTAGAATTCTATTTGTTACAGACTGTCTTATCTCAATGTAGAATTCTATTAGTTACAGACTGTCTTATCTCAATGTAGAATTCTATTAGTTACAGACTGTCTTATCTCAATGTAGAATTCTATTTGTTACAGACTGTCTTATCTCAATGTAGAATTCTATTTGTTACAGACTGTCTTATCTCAATGTAGAATTCTATTTGTTACAGACTGTCTTATCTCAATGTAGAATTCTATTTGTTACAGACTGTCTTATCTCAATGTAGAATTCAGACTGTCTTATACAGACTGTCTTATCTCAATGTAGAATTCTATTTGTTACAGACTGTCTTATCTCAATGTAGAATTCTATTAGTTACAGACTGTCTTATCTCAATGTAGAATTCTATTTGTTACAGACTGTCTTATCTCAATGTAGAATTTTATTTGTTACAGACTGTCTTATCTCAATGTAGAATTCTATTAGTTACAGACTGTCTTATCTCAATGTAGAATTCTATTAGTTACAGACTGTCTTATCTCAATGTAGAATTCTATTAGTTACAGACTGTCTTATCTCAATGTAGAATTCTATTTGTTACAGACTGTCTTATCTCAATGTAGAATTCTATTAGTTACAGACTGTCTTATCTCAATGTAGAATTCTATTAGTTACAGACTGTCTTATCTCAATGTAGAATTCTATTAGTTACAGACTGTCTTATCTCAATGTAGAATTCTATTTGTTACAGACTGTCTTATCTCAATGTAGAATTCTATTTGTTACAGACTGTCTTATCTCAATGTAGAATTCTATTTGTTACAGACTGTCTTATCTCAATGTAGAATTCTATTAGTTACAGACTGTCTTATCTCAATGTAGAAATTACAGACTGTCTTATCTCAATGTTTGTTACAGACTGTCTTATCTCAATGTAGAATTCTATTTGTTACAGACTGTCTTATCTCAATGTAGAATTCTATTTGTTACAGACTGTCTTATCTCAATGTAGAATTCTATTAGTTACAGACTGTCTTATCTCAATGTAGAATTCTATTAGTTACAGACTGTCTTATCTCAATGTAGAATTCTATTTGTTACAGACTGTCTTATCTCAATGTAGAATTCTATTTAGTTACAGACTGTCTTATCTCAATGTAGAATTCTATTTGTTACAGACTGTCTTATCTCAATGTAGAATTCTATTAGTTACAGACTGTCTTATCTCAATGTAGAATTCTATTTGTTACAGACTGTCTTATCTCAATGTAGAATTCTATTTGTTACAGACTGTCTTATCTCAATGTAGAATTCTATTTGTTACAGACTGTCTTATCTCAATGTAGAATTCTATTAGTTACAGACTGTCTTATCTCAATGTAGAATTCTATTTGTTACAGACTGTCTTATCTCAATGTAGAATTCTTTTATTACAGACTGTCTTATCTCAATGTAGAATTCTATTTGTTACAGACTGTCTTATCTCAATGTAGAATTCTATTTGTTACAGACTGTCTTATCTCAATGTAGAATTCTATTAGTTACAGACTGTCTTATCTCAATGTAGAATTCTATTAGTTACAGACTGTCTTATCTCAATGTAGAATTCTATTAGTTACAGACTGTCTTATCTCAATGTAGAATTCTATTTGTTACAGACTGTCTTATCTCAATGTAGAATTCTATTTGTTACAGACTGTCTTATCTCAATGTAGAATTCTATAATTACAGACTGTCTTATCTCAATGTAGAATTTTTTTGTTACAGACTGTCTTATCTCAATGTAGAATTCTATTAGTTACAGACTGTCTTATCTCAATGTAGAATTCTATTTGTTACAGACTGTCTTATCTCAATGTAGAATTCTATTAGTTACAGACTGTCTTATCTCAATGTAGAATTCTATTAGTTACAGACTGTCTTATCTCAATGTAGAATTCTATTAGTTACAGACTGTCTTATCTCAATGTAGAATTCTATTAGTTACAGACTGTCTTATCTCAATGTAGAATTCTATTTGTTACAGACTGTCTTATCTCAATGTAGAATTCTATTTGTTACAGACTGTCTTATCTCAATGTAGAATTCTATTTGTTACAGACTGTCTTATCTCAATGTAGAATTCTATTTGTTACAGACTGTCTTATCTCAATGTAGAATTCTATTAGTTACAGACTGTCTTATCTCAATGTAGAATTCTATTTGTTACAGATTTGTTACAGACTGTCTTATCTCAATGTAGAATTCTATTTGTTACAGACTGTCTTATCTCAATGTAGAATTCTATTTGTTACAGACTGTCTTATCTCAATGTAGAATTCTATTTGTTACAGACTGTCTTATCTCAATGTATTGTTACAGACTGTCTTATCTCAATGTAGAATTCTATTAGTTACAGACTGTCTTATCTCAATGTAGAATTCTATTTGTTACAGACTGTCTTATCTCAATGTAGAATTCTATTAGTTACAGACTGTCTTATCTCAATGTAGACTGTCTTATCTCAATGTATTTGTTACAGACTGTCTTATCTCAATGTAGAATTCTGTCTTATTAATTACAGACTGTCTTATCTCAATGTAGAATTCTATTAGTTACAGACTGTCTTATCTCAATGTAGAATTCTATTAGTTACAGACTGTCTTATCTCAATGTAGAATTCTATTAGTTACAGACTGTCTTATCTCAATGTAGAATTCTATTTGTTACAGACTGTCTTATCTCAATGTAGAATTCTATTTGTTACAGACTGTCTTATCTCAATGTAGAATTCTATTAGTTACAGACTGTCTTATCTCAATGTAGAATTTATTTGTTACAGACTGTCTTATCTCAATGTAGAATTCTATTTGTTACAGACTGTCTTATCTCAATGTAGAATTCTATTTGTTACAGACTGTCTTATCTCAATGTAGAATTCTATTTTACAGTTACAGACTGTCTTATCTCAATGTAGAATTCTATTAGTTACAGACTGTCTTATCTCAATGTAGAATTCTATTTGTTACAGACTGTCTTATCTCAATGTAGAATTCTTTTATTACAGACTGTCTTATCTCAATGTAGAATTCTATTAGTTACAGACTGTCTTATCTCAATGTAGAATTCTATTTGTTACAGACTGTCTTATCTCAATGTAGAATTCTATTTGTTACAGACTGTCTTATCTCAATGTAGAATTCTATTTGTTACAGACTGTCTTATCTCAATGTAGAATTCTATTTGTTACAGACTGTCTTATCTCAATGTAGAATTCTATTTGTTACAGACTGTCTTATCTCAATGTAGAATTCTATTTGTTACAGACTGTCTTATCTCAATGTAGAATTCTATTTGTTACAGACTGTCTTATCTCAATGTAGAATTCTATTAGTTACAGACTGTCTTATCTCAATGTAGAATTCTATTAGTTACAGACTGTCTTATCTCAATGTAGAATTCTATTTGTTACAGACTGTCTTATCTCAATGTAGAATTCTATTAGTTACAGACTGTCTTATCTCAATGTAGAATTCTATTTGTTACAGACTGTCTTATCTCAATGTAGAATTCTATTTGTTACAGACTGTCTTATCTCAATGTAGAATTCTATTTGTTACAGACTGTCTTATCTCAATGTAGAATTCTATTTGTTACAGACTGTCTTATCTCAATGTAGAATTCTATTTGTTACAGACTGTCTTATCTCAATGTAGAATTCTATTTGTTACAGACTGTCTTATCTCAATGTAGAATTCTATTTGTTACAGACTGTCTTATCTCAATGTAGAATTCTATTAGTTACAGACTGTCTTATCTCAATGTAGAATTCTATTAGTTACAGACTGTCTTATCTCAATGTAGAATTCTATTAGTTACAGACTGTCTTATCTCAATGTAGAATTCTATTAGTTACAGACTGTCTTATCTCAATGTAGAATTCTATTAGTTACAGACTGTCTTATCTCAATGTAGAATTCTATTTGTTACAGACTGTCTTATCTCAATGTAGAATTCTTTTATTACAGACTGTCTTATCTCAATGTAGAATTCTATTTGTTACAGACTGTCTTATCTCAATGTAGAATTTTATTTGTTACAGACTGTCTTATCTCAATGTAGAATTCTATTTGTTACAGACTGTCTTATCTCAATGTAGAATTCTATTTGTTACAGACTGTCTTATCTCAATGTAGAATTCTATTTGTTACAGACTGTCTTATCTCAATGTAGAATTCTATTTGTTACAGACTGTCTTATCTCAATGTAGAATTCTATTTGTTACAGACTGTCTTATCTCAATGTAGAATTCTATTTGTTACAGACTGTCTTATCTCAATGTAGAATTCTTTTATTACAGACTGTCTTATCTCAATGTAGAATTCTATTAGTTACAGACTGTCTTATCTCAATGTAGAATTCTATTTGTTACAGACTGTCTTATCTCAATGTAGAATTCTATTTGTTACAGACTGTCTTATCTCAATGTAGTTACAGACTGTCTTATCTCAATGTTACAGACTGTCTTATCTCAATGTAGAATTTTAGTTACAGACTGTCTTATCTCAATGTAGAATTCTATTTGTTACAGACTGTCTTATCTCAATGTAGAATTCTATTTGTTACAGACTGTCTTATCTCAATGTAGAATTCTATTAGTTACAGACTGTCTTATCTCAATGTAGAATTCTATTTGTTACAGACTGTCTTATCTCAATGTAGAATTCTATTTGTTACAGACTGTCTTAGTTACAGACTGTCTTATCTCAATGTAGAAATGTTACAGAATCTCAATGTAGAATTTTATTAGTTACAGACTGTCTTATCTCAATGTAGAATTCTATTAGTTACAGACTGTCTTATCTCAATGTAGAATTCTATTTGTTACAGACTGTCTTATCTCAATGTAGAATTCTTTTATTACAGACTGTCTTATCTCAATGTAGAATTCTATTTGTTACAGACTGTCTTATCTCAATGTAGAATTCTAGTTACAGACTGTCTTATCTCAATTAGACTGTCTTATCTCAATGTAGAATTCTTTTATTACAGACTGTCTTATCTCAATGTAGAATTCTATTAGTTACAGACTGTCTTATCTCAATGTAGAATTCTATTAGTTACAGACTGTCTTATCTCAATGTAGAATTCTATTAGTTACAGACTGTCTTATCTCAATGTAGAATCTATTTGTTACAGACTGTCTTATCTCAATGTAGAATTCTATTAGTTACAGACTGTCTTATCTCAATGTAGAATTCTATTAGTTACAGACTGTCTTATCTCAATGTAGAATTCTATTTGTTACAGACTGTCTTATCTCAATGTAGAATTCTATTTGTTACAGACTGTCTTATCTCAATGTAGAATTCTATTGTTACAGACTGTCTTATCTCAATGTAGAATTCTATTTGTTACAGACTGTCTTATCTCAATGTAGAATTCTATTTGTTACAGACTGTCTTATCTCAATGTAGAATTCTATTTGTTACAGACTGTCTTATCTCAATGTAGAATTCTATTTGTTACAGACTGTCTTATCTCAATGTAGAATTCTTATCTATGTAGTTACAGACTGTCTTATCTCAATGTAGAATTCTATTTGTTACAGACTGTCTTATCTCAATGTAGAATTCTATTTGTTACAGACTGTCTTATCTCAATGTAGAATTCTATTTGTTACAGACTGTCTTATCTCAATGTAGAATTCTATTTGTTTTAGTTACAGACTGTCTTATCTCAATGTAGAATTCTATTAGTTACAGACTGTCTTATCTCAATGTAGAATTCTATTTGTTACAGACTGTCTTATCTCAATGTAGAATTCTATTTGTTACAGACTGTCTTATCTCAATGTAGAATTCTATTTGTCTTACAGACTGTCTTATCTCAATGTAGAATTCTATTAGTTACAGACTGTCTTATCTCAATGTAGAATTCTATTAGTTACAGACTGTCTTATCTCAATGTAGAATGTAGTTACAGATTCTTATTTGTTACAGACTGTCTTATCTCAATGTAGAATTCTATTTGTTACAGACTGTCTTATCTCAATGTGTAGAATGTCTTATCTCAATGTAGTTACAGACTGTCTTATCTCAATGTAGAATTCTATGTTAGTTACAGACTGTCTTATCTCAATGTAGAATTCTATTTGTTACAGACTGTCTTATCTCAATGTAGAATTCTATTTGTTACAGACTGTCTTATCTCAATGTAGAATTCTATTTGTTACAGACTGTCTTATCTCAATGTAGAATTATTGTTACAGACTGTCTTATTTGTTACAGACTGTCTTATCTCAATGTAGAATTCTATTAGTTACAGACTGTCTTATCTCAATGTAGAATTCTATTTGTTACAGACTGTCTTATCTCAATGTAGAATTCTATTAGTTACAGACTGTCTTCTTATCTCAATGTAGAATTCTATTTGTTACAGACTGTCTTATCTCAATGTAGAATTCTATTAGTTACAGACTGTCTTATCTCAATGTAGAATTCTATTTGTTACAGACTGTCTTATCTCAATGTAGAATTCTATTTGTTACAGACTGTCTTATCTCAATGTAGAATTCTATTTGTTACAGACTGTCTTATCTCAATGTAGAATTCTATTTGTTACAGACTGTCTTATCTCAATGTAGAATTCTATTTGTTACAGACTGTCTTATCTCAATGTAGAATTCTATTTGTTACAGACTGTCTTATCTCAATGTAGAATTCTATTAGTTACAGACTGTCTTATCTCAATGTAGAATTCTATTTGTTACAGACTGTCTTATCTCAATGTAGAATTCTATTTGTTACAGACTGTCTTATCTCAATGTAGAATTCAATGTATTTGTTACAGACTGTCTTATCTCAATGTAGAATAGAATTCTATTTGTTACAGACTGTCTTATCTCAATGTAGAATTCTATTAGTTACAGACTGTCTTATCTCAATGTAGAATTCTATTTGTTACAGACTGTCTTATCTCAATGTAGAATTCTATTAGTTACAGACTGTCTTATCTCAATGTAGAATTCTATTTGTTACAGACTGTCTTATCTCAATGTAGAATTCTATTAGTTACAGACTGTCTTATCTCAATGTAGAATTCTATTTGTTACAGACTGTCTTATCTCAATGTAGAATTCTATTAGTTACAGACTGTCTTATCTCAATGTAGAATTCTATTAGTTACAGACTGTCTTATCTCAATGTAGAATTCTATTAGTTACAGACTGTCTTATCTCAATGTAGAATTCTATTAGTTACAGACTGTCTTATCTCAATGTAGAATTCTATTAGTTACAGACTGTCTTATCTCAATGTAGAATTCTATTTGTTACAGACTGTCTTATCTCAATGTAGAATTCTATTTGTTACAGACTGTCTTATCTCAATGTAGAATTCTATTTGTTACAGACTGTCTTATCTCAATGTAGAATTCTATTTGTTACAGACTGTCTTATCTCAATGTAGAATTCTATTTGTTACAGACTGTCTTATCTCAATGTAGAATTCTATTTGTTACAGACTGTCTTATCTCAATGTAGAATTCTATTTGTTACAGACTGTCTTATCTCAATGTAGAATTCTATTAGTTACAGACTGTCTTATCTCAATGTAGAATTCTTTTATTACAGACTGTCTTATCTCAATGTAGAATTCTATTAGTTACAGACTGTCTTATCTCAATGTAGAATTCTATTTGTTACAGACTGTCTTATCTCAATGTAGAATTCTATTTGTTACAGACTGTCTTATCTCAATGTAGAATTCTATTTGTTACAGACTGTCTTATCTCAATGTAGAATTCTATTTGTTACAGACTGTCTTATCTCAATGTAGAATTCTATTAGTTACAGACTGTCTTATCTCAATGTAGAATTCTATTTGTTACAGACTGTCTTATCTCAATGTAGAATTCTATTAATTACAGACTGTCTTATCTCAATGTAGAATTCTATTTTATTACAGACTGTCTTATCTCAATGTAGAATTCTATTTGTTACAGACTGTCTTATCTCAATGTAGAAGAACAGACTGTCTTATCTCAATGTAGTTACAGACTGTCTTATCTCAATGTAGAATTCTATTTGTTACAGACTGTCTTATCTCAATGTAGAATTCTATTTGTTACAGACTGTCTTATCTCAATGTAGAATTCTATTAGTTACAGACTGTCTTATCTCAATGTAGAATTCTATTTGTTACAGACTGTCTTATCTCAATGTAGAATTCTATTTGTTACAGACTGTCTTATCTCAATGTAGAATTCTATTTGTTACAGACTGTCTTATCTCAATGTAGAATTCTATTTGTTACAGACTGTCTTATCTCAATGTAGAATTCTATTTGTTACAGACTGTCTTATCTCAATGTAGAATTCTATTTGTTACAGACTGTCTTATCTCAATGTAGAATTCTATTAGTTACAGACTGTCTTATCTCAATGTAGAATTCTATTAGTTACAGACTGTCTTATCTCAATGTAGAATTCTATTTGTTACAGACTGTCTTATCTCAATGTAGAATTCTATTTGTTACAGACTGTCTTATCTCAATGTAGAATTCTATTAGTTACAGACTGTCTTATCTCAATGTAGAATTCTATTAGTTACAGACTGTCTTATCTCAATGTAGAATTCTATTTGTTACAGACTGTCTTATCTCAATGTAGAATTCTATTTGTTACAGACTGTCTTATCTCAATGTAGAATTCTATTTGTTACAGACTGTCTTATCTCAATGTAGAATTCTATTTGTTACAGACTGTCTTATCTCAATGTAGAATTCTATTAGTTACAGACTGTCTTATCTCAATGTAGAATTCTATTTGTTACAGACTGTCTTATCTCAATGTAGAATTCTATTTGTTACAGACTGTCTTATCTCAATGTAGAATTCTATTTGTTACAGACTGTCTTATCTCAATGTAGAATTCTATTTTGTTACAGACTGTCTTATCTCAATGTAGAATTCTATTTGTTACAGACTGTCTTATCTCAATGTAGAATTCTATTTGTTACAGACTGTCTTATCTCAATGTAGAATTATTTGTTACAGACTGTCTTATCTTTGTTACAGACTGTCTTATCTCAATGTAGAATTCTATTTGTTACAGACTGTCTTATCTCAATGTAGAATTCTATTTGTTACAGACTGTCTTATCTCAATGTAGAATTCTATTTGTTACAGACTGTCTTATCTCAATGTAGAATTCTATTTGTTACAGACTGTCTTATCTCAATGTAGAATTCTATTGTTACAGACTGTCTTATCTCAATGTAGAATTCTATATTGTTACAGACTGTCTTATCTCAATGTAGAATCTCAATGTATTTGTTACAGACTGTCTTATCTCAATGTAGAATTCTATTAGTTACAGACTGTCTTATCTCAATGTAGAATTCTATTAGTTACAGACTGTCTTATCTCAATGTAGAATTCTATTTGTTACAGACTGTCTTATCTCAATGTAGAATTCTATGTTTATCTCAATGTAGAATTCTATTTGTTACAGACTGTCTTATCTCAATGTAGAATTCTATTTGTTACAGACTGTCTTATCTCAATGTAGAATTCTATTTGTTACAGACTGTCTTATCTCAATGTAGAATTCTATTAGTTACAGACTGTCTTATCTCAATGTAGAAATTTTAGTTACAGACTGTCTTATCTCAATTCTTATCTATTTGTTACAGACTGTCTTATCTCAATGTAGAATTCTATTTGTTACAGACTGTCTTATCTCAATGTAGAATTCTATTTGTTACAGACTGTCTTATCTCAATGTAGAATTCTATTAGTTACAGACTGTCTTATCTCAATGTAGAATTCTATTTGTTACAGACTGTCTTATCTCAATGTAGAATTCTATTTGTTACAGACTGTCTTATCTCAATGTAGAATTCTATTTGTTACAGACTGTCTTATCTCAATGTAGAATTCTATTTGTTACAGACTGTCTTATCTCAATGTAGAATTCTATTTGTTACAGACTGTCTTATCTCAATGTAGAATTCTATTTGTTACAGACTGTCTTATCTCAATGTAGAATTGTATTCTATTAGTTACAGACTGTCTTATCTCAATGTAGAATTCTATTAGTTACAGACTGTCTTATCTCAATGTAGAATTCTATTTGTTACAGACTGTCTTATCTCAATGTAGAATTCTTTTATTACAGACTGTCTTATCTCAATGTAGAATTCTTATTAGTTACAGACTGTCTTATCTCAATGTAGAATTCTATTGTTACAGACTGTCTTATCTCAATGTAGAATTCTATTTGTTACAGACTGTCTTATCTCAATGTAGAATTCTATTAGTTACAGACTGTCTTATCTCAATGTAGAATTCTATTTGTTACAGACTGTCTTATCTCAATGTAGAATTCTATTTGTTACAGACTGTCTTATCTCAATGTAGAATTCTATTTGTTACAGACTGTCTTATCTCAATGTAGAATTCTCTTTGTTACAGACTGTCTTATCTCAATGTAGAATGTTATTTGTTACAGACTGTCTTATCTCAATGTAGAATTCTATTTGTTACAGACTGTCTTATCTCAATGTAGAATTCTATTTATTACAGACTGTCAGACTGTCAATGTAGAATTCTATTTGTTACAGACTGTCTTATCTCAATGTAGAATTCTATTTGTTACAGACTGTCTTATCTCAATGTAGAATTCTATTTGTTACAGACTGTCTTATCTCAATGTAGAATTCTATTTGTTACAGACTGTCTTATCTCAATGTAGAATTCTATTTGTTACAGACTGTCTTATCTCAATGTAGAATTCTATTTGTTACAGACTGTCTTATCTCAATGTAGAATTCTATTAGTTACAGACTGTCTTATCTCAATGTAGAATTCTATTTGTTACAGACTGTCTTATCTCAATGTAGAATTCTATTGTTACAGACTGTTACAGACTGTCTTATCTCAATGTAGAAATTAGTTATTAGTTACAGACTGTCTTATCTCAATGTAGAATTCTATTTGTTACAGACTGTCTTATCTCAATGTAGAATTCTATTTGTTACAGACTGTCTTACAGACTGTCTTATCTCAATGTAGAATTCTATTAATTACAGACTGTCTTATCTCAATGTAGAATTCTTTTATTACAGACTGTCTTATCTCAATGTAGAATTCTATTAGTTACAGACTGTCTTATCTCAATGTAGAATTCTATTTGTTACAGACTGTCTTATCTCAATGTAGAATTCTATTTGTTACAGACTGTCTTATCTCAATGTAGAATTCTATTAGTTACAGACTGTCTTATCTCAATGTAGAATTCTATTTGTTACAGACTGTCTTATCTCAATGTAGAATTCTATTAGTTACAGACTGTCTTATCTCAATGTAGAATTCTATTTGTTACAGACTGTCTTATCTCAATGTAGAATTCTATTTGTTACAGACTGTCTTATCTCAATGTAGAATTCTATTTGTTACAGACTGTCTTATCTCAATGTAGAATTCTATTTGTTACAGACTGTCTTATCTCAATGTAAATTCTATTAGTTACAGACTGTCTTATCTCAATGTAGAATTCTATTAGTTACAGACTGTCTTATCTCAATGTAGAATTCTATTAGTTACAGACTGTCTTATCTCAATGTAGAATTCTATTAGTTACAGACTGTCTTATCTCAATGTAGAATTCTGTTACAGACTGTTACAGACTGTCTTATCTCAATGTAGAATTCTATTTGTTACAGACTGTCTTATCTCAATGTAGAATTCTATTTGTTACAGACTGTCTTATCTCAATGTAGAATTCTATTTGTTACAGACTGTCTTATCTCAATGTAGAATTCTATTTGTTACAGACTGTCTTATCTCAATGTAGAATTCTATTTGTTACAGACTGTCTTATCTCAATGTAGAATTCTTTTATTACAGACTGTCTTATCTCAATGTAGAATTCTATTTGTTACAGACTGTCTTATCTCAATGTAGAATTCTATTTGTTACAGACTGTCTTATCTCAATGTAGAATTCTATTAGTTACAGACTGTCTTATCTCAATGTAGAAATTGTTACAGATGTTACAGACTGTCTTATCTCAATGTAGAATTCTATTAGTTACAGACTGTCTTATCTCAATGTAGAATTCTATTAGTTACAGACTGTCTTATCTCAATGTAGAATTCTATTTGTTACAGACTGTCTTATCTCAATGTAGAATTCTATTAGTTACAGACTGTCTTATCTCAATGTAGAATTCTATTTGTTACAGACTGTCTTATCTCAATGTAGAATTCTATTTGTTACAGACTGTCTTATCTCAATGTAGAATTCTATTTGTTACAGACTGTCTTATCTCAATGTAGAATTCTATTTGTTACAGACTGTCTTATCTCAATGTAGAATTCTATTTGTTACAGACTGTCTTATCTCAATGTAGAATTCTATTTGTTACAGACTGTCTTATCTCAATGTAGAATTCTATTTGTTACAGACTGTCTTATCTCAATGTAGAATTCTATTTGTTACAGACTGTCTTATCTCAATGTAGAATTCTATTAGTTACAGACTGTCTTATCTCAATGTCTCTATTTGTTACAGACTGTCTTATCTCAATGTAGAATTCTATTAGTTACAGACTGTCTTATCTCAATGTAGAATTCTATTTGTTACAGACTGTCTTATCTCAATGTAGAATTCTATTTGTTACAGACTGTCTTATCTCAATGTAGAATTCTATTTGTTACAGACTGTCTTATCTCAATGTAGAATTCTATTTGTTACAGACTGTCTTATCTCAATGTAGAATTCTATTTGTTACAGACTGTCTTATCTCAATGTAGAATTCTATTTGTTACAGACTGTCTTATCTCAATGTAGAATTCTATTTGTTACAGACTGTCTTATCTCAATGTAGAATTCTATTAGTTACAGACTGTCTTATCTCAATGTAGAATTCTATTTGTTACAGACTGTCTTATCTCAATGTAGAATTCTATTTGTTACAGACTGTCTTATCTCAATGTAGAATTCTATTTGTTACAGACTGTCTTATCTCAATGTAGAATTCTATTTGTTACAGACTGTCTTATCTACAGACTGTCTTATCTCAATGTAGAATTCTATTTGTTACAGACTGTCTTATCTCAATGTAGAATTCTATTTGTTACAGACTGTCTTATCTCAATGTAGAATTCTATTTGTTACAGACTGTCTTATCTCAATGTAGAATTCTATTAGTTACAGACTGTCTTATCTCAATGTAGAATTCTATTAGTTACAGACTGTCTTATCTCAATGTAGAATTCTATTAGTTACAGACTGTCTTATCTCAATGTAGAATTCTATTAGTTACAGACTGTCTTATCTCAATGTAGAATTCTATTAGTTACAGACTGTCTTATCTCAATGTAGAATTCTATTAGTTACAGACTGTCTTATCTCAATGTAGAATTCTATTTGTTACAGACTGTCTTATCTCAATGTAGAATTCTATTTGTTACAGACTGTCTTATCTCAATGTAGAATTCTATTTGTTACAGACTGTCTTATCTCAATGTAGAATTCTATTTGTTACAGACTGTCTTATCTCAATGTAGAATTCTATTTGTTACAGACTGTCTTATCTCAATGTAGAATTCTATTTGTTACAGACTGTCTTATCTCAATGTAGAATTCTATTTGTTACAGACTGTCTTATCTCAATGTAGAATTCTATTTGTTACAGACTGTCTTATCTCAATGTAGACTGTCTTTCTATTTGTTACAGACTGTCTTATCTCAATGTAGAATTCTATTTGTTACAGACTGTCTTATCTCAATGTAGAATTCTATTTGTTACAGACTGTCTTATCTCAATGTAGAATTCTATTTGTTACAGACTGTCTTATCTCAATGTAGAATTCTATTTGTTACAGACTGTCTTATCTCAATGTAGAATTCTATTTGTTACAGACTGTCTTATCTCAATGTAGAATTCTATTTGTTACAGACTGTCTTATCTCAATGTAGAATTCTATTTGTTACAGACTGTCTTATCTCAATGTAGAATTCTATTTGTTACAGACTGTCTTATCTCAATGTAGAATTCTATTAGTTACAGACTGTCTTATCTCAATGTAGAATTCTATTAGTTACAGACTGTCTTATCTCAATGTAGAATTCTATTAGTTACAGACTGTCTTATCTCAATGTAGAATTCTATTAGTTACAGACTGTCTTATCTCAATGTAGAATTCTATTAGTTACAGACTGTCTTATCTCAATGTAGATTTCTTTGTTACAGACTGTCTTATCTCAATGTAGAATTCTATTTGTTACAGACTGTCTTATCTCAATGTAGAATTCTATTTGTTACAGACTGTCTTATCTCAATGTAGAATTCTATTAGTTACAGACTGTCTTATCTCAATGTAGAATTCTATTTGTTACAGACTGTCTTATCTCAATGTAGAATTCTGTTATTACAGACTGTCTTATCTCAATGTAGAATTCTATTTGTTACAGACTGTCTTATCTCAATGTAGAATTCTATTAGTTACAGACTGTCTTATCTCAATGTAGAATTCTATTAGTTACAGACTGTCTTATCTCAATGTAGAATTCTATTTGTTACAGACTGTCTTATCTCAATGTAGAATTCTATTTGTTACAGACTGTCTTATCTCAATGTAGAATTCTATTTGTTACAGACTGTCTTATCTCAATGTAGAATTCTATTAGTTACAGACTGTCTTATCTCAATGTAGAATTCTATTTGTTACAGACTGTCTTATCTCAATGTAGAATTCTATTTGTTACAGACTGTCTTATCTCAATGTAGAATTCTATTTGTTACAGACTGTCTTATCTCAATGTAGAATTCTATTTGTTACAGACTGTCTTATCTCAATGTAGAATTTATTTGTTACAGACTGTCTTATCTCAATGTAGAATTCTATTAGTTACAGACTGTCTTATCTCAATGTAGAATTCTATTTGTTACAGACTGTCTTATCTCAATGTAGAATTCTATTTGTTACAGACTGTCTTATCTCAATGTAGAATTCTATTTGTTACAGACTGTCTTATCTCAATGTAGACTGTCTTATCTCTATTTGTTACACTGTCTTATCTCAATGTAGAATTCTATTTGTTACAGACTGTCTTATCTCAATGTAGAATTCTATTTGTTACAGACTGTCTTATCTCAATGTAGAATTCTATTAGTTACAGACTGTCTTATCTCAATGTAGAATTCTATTTGTTACAGACTGTCTTATCTCAATGTAGAATTCTATTAGTTACAGACTGTCTTATCTCAATGTAGAATTCTATTTGTTACAGACTGTCTTATCTCAATGTAGAATTCTATTTGTTACAGACTGTCTTATCTCAATGTAGAATTCTATTTGTTACAGACTGTCTTATCTCAATGTAGAATTCTATTTGTTACAGACTGTCTTATCTCAATGTAGAATTCTATTTGTTACAGACTGTCTTATCTCAATGTAGAATTCTATTTGTTACAGACTGTCTTATCTCAATGTAGAATTCTATTTGTTACAGACTGTCTTATCTCAATGTAGAATTCTATTTGTTACAGACTGTCTTATCTCAATGTAGAATTTCTGTCTTATCTCAATGTTACAGACTGTCTTATCTCAATGTAGAATTCTATTTAGTTACAGACTGTCTTATCTCAATGTAGAATTCTATTTGTTACAACTGTCTTATCTCAATGTAGTTACAGACTGTCTTATCTCAATGTTACAGACTGTCTTATCTCAATGTAGAATTCTATTTGTTACAGACTGTCTTATCTCAATGTAGAATTCTATTTGTTACAGACTGTCTTATCTCAATGTAGAATTCTATTTGTTACAGACTGTCTTATCTCAATGTAGAATTCTATTTGTTACAGACTGTCTTATCTCAATGTAGAATTCTATTTGTTACAGACTGTCTTATCTCAATGTAGAATTCTATTAGTTACAGACTGTCTTATCTCAATGTAGAATTCTATTTGTTACAGACTGTCTTATCTCAATGTAGAATTCTATTTGTTACAGACTGTCTTATCTCAATGTAGAATTCTATTAGTTACAGACTGTCTTATCTCAATGTAGAATTCTATTAGTTACAGACTGTCTTATCTCAATGTAGAATTCTATTTGTTACAGACTGTCTTATCTCAATGTAGAATTCTATTTGTTACAGACTGTCTTATCTCAATGTAGAATTCTATTTGTTACAGACTGTCTTATCTCAATGTAGAATTCTATTTGTTACAGACTGTCTTATCTCAATGTAGAATTCTATTTGTTACAGACTGTCTTATCTCAATGTAGAATTCTATTTGTTACAGACTGTCTTATCTCAATGTAGAATTCTATTTGTTACAGACTGTCTTATCTCAATGTAGAATTCTTATCTATTTGTTACAGACTGTCTTATCTCAATGTAGAATTCTATTTGTTACAGACTGTCTTATCTCAATGTAGAATTCTATTTGTTACAGACTGTCTTATCTCAATGTAGAATTCTATTTGTTACAGACTGTCTTATCTCAATGTAGAATTTGTTACAGACTGTCTTATTCAAGTTACAGACTGTCTTATCTCAATGTAGTAGTTACAGACTGTCTTATCTCAATGTAGAATTTTGTTACAGACTGTCTTATCTCAATGTAGAATTCTATTAGTTACAGACTGTCTTATCTCAATGTAGAATTCTATTAGTTACAGACTGTCTTATCTCAATGTAGAATTCTATTAGTTACAGACTGTCTTATCTCAATGTAGAATTCTATTTGTTACAGACTGTCTTATCTCAATGTAGAATTCTATTTGTTACAGACTGTCTTATCTCAATGTAGAATTCTATTTGTTACAGACTGTCTTATCTCAATGTAGAATTCTATTTGTTACAGACTGTCTTATCTCAATGTAGAATTCTATTTGTTACAGACTGTCTTATCTCAATGTAGAATTCTATTTGTTACAGACTGTCTTATCTCAATGTAGAATTCTATTTGTTACAGACTGTCTTATCTCAATGTAGAATTCTATTTGTTACAGACTGTCTTATCTCAATGTAGAATTCTATTTGTTACAGACTGTCTTATCTCAATGTAGAATTCTATTAGTTACAGACTGTCTTATCTCAATGTAGAATTCTATTTGTTACAGACTGTCTTATCTCAATGTAGAATTCTATTTGTTACAGACTGTCTTATCTCAATGTAGAATTCTATTTGTTACAGACTGTCTTATCTCAATGTAGAATTCTTTTATTACAGACTGTCTTATCTCAATGTAGAATTCTATTTGTTACAGACTGTCTTATCTCAATGTAGAATTCTATTTGTTACAGACTGTCTTATCTCAATGTAGAATTCTATTAGTTACAGACTGTCTTATCTCAATGTAGAATTCTATTTGTTACAGACTGTCTTATCTCAATGTAGAATTCTATTTGTTACAGACTGTCTTATCTCAATGTAGAATTCTATTTGTTACAGACTGTCTTATCTCAATGTAGAATTCTATTTGTTACAGACTGTCTTATCTCAATGTAGAATTCTATTTGTTACAGACTGTCTTATCTCAATGTAGAATTCTATTTGTTACAGACTGTCTTATCTCAATGTAGAATTCTATTTGTTACAGACTGTCTTATCTCAATGTAGAATTCTATTTGTTACAGACTGTCTTATCTCAATGTAGAATTCTATTGTTACAGACTGTCTTATTTGTTACAGACTGTCTTATCTCAATGTAGAATTCTATTTGTTACAGACTGTCTTATCTCAATGTAGAATTCTATTAGTTACAGACTGTCTTATCTCAATGTAGAATTCTATTAGTTACAGACTGTCTTATCTCAATGTAGAATTCTATTAGTTACAGACTGTCTTATCTCAATGTAGAATTCTATTAGTTACAGACTGTCTTATCTCAATGTAGAATTCTATTTGTTACAGACTGTCTTATCTCAATGTAGAATTCTATTAGTTACAGACTGTCTTATCTCAATGTAGAATTCTATTTGTTACAGACTGTCTTATCTCAATGTAGTATTTGTTACAGACTGTCTTATCTCAATGTAGAATTCTATTTGTTACAGACTGTCTTATCTCAATGTAGAATTCTATTTGTTACAGACTGTCTTATCTCAATGTAGAATTCTATTTGTTACAGACTGTCTTATCTCAATGTAGAATTCTATTGTAGTTACAGACTGTCTTATCTCAATGTAGAATTCAATGTTACAGACTGTCTTATCTCAATGTAGAATTCTATTAGTTACAGACTGTCTTATCTCAATGTAGAATTCTATTAGTTACAGACTGTCTTATCTCAATGTAGAATTCTATTTGTTACAGACTGTCTTATCTCAATGTAGAATTCTATTTGTTACAGACTGTCTTATCTCAATGTAGAATTCTATTAGTTACAGACTGTCTTATCTCAATGTAGAATTCTATTTGTTACAGACTGTCTTATCTCAATGTAGAATCTATTTAGTTACAGACTGTCTTATCTCAATGTAGAATTCTATGTTACAGACTGTCTTATCTCAATGTAGAATTCTATTTGTTACAGACTGTCTTATCTCAATGTAGAATTCTATTTAGTTACAGACTGTCTTATCTCAATGTAGAATTCTATTTGTTACAGACTGTCTTATCTCAATGTAGAATTCTATTTGTTACAGACTGTCTTATCTCAATGTAGAATTCTATTTGTTACAGACTGTCTTATCTCAATGTAGAATTCTATTTGTTACAGACTGTCTTATCTCAATGTAGAATTCTATTTGTTACAGACTGTCTTATCTCAATGTAGAATTCTATTTGTTACAGACTGTCTTATCTCAATGTAGAATTCTATTTGTTACAGACTGTCTTATCTCAATGTAGAATTCTATTTGTTACAGACTGTCTTATCTCAATGTAGAATTCTATTAGTTACAGACTGTCTTATCTCAATGTAGAATTCTATTAGTTACAGACTGTCTTATCTCAATGTAGAATTCTATTAGTTACAGACTGTCTTATCTCAATGTAGAATTCTATTTGTTACAGACTGTCTTATCTCAATGTAGAATTCTATTAGTTACAGACTGTCTTATCTCAATGTTACAGACTGTCTTATCTCAATGTAGAATTCTATTGTTACAGACTGTCTTATCTCAATGTAGAATTTATTATTTGTTACAGACTGTCTTATCTCAATGTAGAATTCTATTTGTTACAGACTGTCTTATCTCAATGTAGAATTCAATGTATTCTATTAGTTACAGACTGTCTTATTCTATTTGTTACAGACTGTCTTATCTCAATGTAGAATTCTATTTGTTACAGACTGTCTTATCTCAATGTAGAATTCTATTTGTTACAGACTGTCTTATCTCAATGTAGAATTCTTTTATTACAGACTGTCTTATCTCAATGTAGAATTCTATTAGTTACAGACTGTCTTATCTCAATGTAGAATTCTATTAGTTACAGACTGTCTTATCTCAATGTAGAATTCTATTAGTTACAGACTGTCTTATCTCAATGTAGAATTCTATTAGTTACAGACTGTCTTATCTCAATGTAGAATTCTATTAGTTACAGACTGTCTTATCTCAATGTAGAATTCTATTTGTTACAGACTGTCTTATCTCAATGTAGAATTCTATTAGTTACAGACTGTCTTATCTCAATGTAGAATTCTATTTGTTACAGACTGTCTTATCTCAATGTAGAATTCTATTTGTTACAGACTGTCTTATCTCAATGTAGAATTCTATTAGTTACAGACTGTCTTATCTCAATGTAGAATTCTTATCTCAATTAGTTACAGACTGTCTTATCTCAATGTAGAATTCTATTTGTTACAGACTGTCTTATCTCAATGTAGAATTCTATTAGTTACAGACTGTCTTATCTCAATGTAGAATTCTATTACAGACTGTTACAGACTGTCTTATCTCAATGTAGAATTCTATTTGTTACAGACTGTCTTATCTCAATGTAGAATTCTATTTGTTACAGACTGTCTTATCTCAATGTAGAATTCTATTTGTTACAGACTGTCTTATCTCAATGTAGAATTCTATTTGTCTTATCTCAATGTAGAAGTTACAGACTGTCTTATCTCAATGTAGAATTCTATTAGTTACAGACTGTCTTATCTCAATGTAGAATTCTATTTGTTACAGACTGTCTTATCTCAATGTAGAATTCTATTTGTTACAGACTGTCTTATCTCAATGTAGAATTCTATTTGTTACAGACTGTCTTATCTCAATGTAGAATTCTATTTGTTACAGACTGTCTTATCTCAATGTAGAATTCTATTAGTTACAGACTGTCTTATCTCAATGTAGAATTCTATTTGTTACAGACTGTCTTATCTCAATGTAGAATTCTATTTGTTACAGACTGTCTTATCTCAATGTAGAATTCTATTTGTTACAGACTGTCTTATCTCAATGTAGAATTCTATTAGTTACAGACTGTCTTATCTCAATGTAGAATTCTATTAGTTACAGACTGTCTTATCTCAATGTAGAATTCTATTTGTTACAGACTGTCTTATCTCAATGTAGAATTCTATTTGTTACAGACTGTCTTATCTCAATGTAGAATTCTATTTGTTACAGACTGTCTTATCTCAATGTAGAATTCTATTAGTTACAGACTGTCTTATCTCAATGTAGAATTCTATTTGTTACAGACTGTCTTATCTCAATGTAGAATTCTATTTGTTACAGACTGTCTTATCTCAATGTAGAATTCTTTTATTACAGACTGTCTTATCTCAATGTAGAATTCTATTTGTTACAGACTGTCTTATCTCAATGTAGAATTCTATTAGTTACAGACTGTCTTATCTCAATGTAGAATTCTATTTGTTACAGACTGTCTTATCTCTGTTACAGACTGTCTTATCTCAATGTAGAATTCTATTTGTTACAGACTGTCTTATCTCAATGTAGAATTCTATTTGTTACAGACTGTCTTATCTCAATGTCAAGAATTCTATTTGTTACAGACTGTCTTATCTCAATGTAGAATTCTATTTGTTACAGACTGTCTTATCTCAATGTAGAATTCTCTTTTGTTACAGACTGTCTTATCTCAATGTAGAATTCTATTTGTTACAGACTGTCTTATCTCAATGTAGAATTCTATGTTACAGACTGTCTTATCTCAATGTAGAACTGTCTTTCTATATTGTTACAGACTGTCTTATCTCAATGTAGAATTCTATTTGTTACAGACTGTCTTATCTCAATGTAGAATTCTATTTGTTACAGACTGTCTTATCTCAATGTAGAATTCTATTTGTTACAGACTGTCTTATCTCAATGTAGAATTCTATTTAGTTACAGACTGTCTTATCTCAATGTAGAATTCTATTAGTTACAGACTGTCTTATCTCAATGTAGAATTCTATTAGTTACAGACTGTCTTATCTCAATGTAGAATTCTATTTGTTACAGACTGTCTTATCTCAATGTAGAATTCTATTAGAATTCTATTTGTTACAGACTGTCTTATCTCAATGTAGAATTCTATTTGTTACAGACTGTCTTATCTCAATGTAGAATTCTATTTGTTACAGACTGTCTTATCTCAATGTAGAATTCTATTTGTTACAGACTGTCTTATCTCAATGTAGAATTCTATGTAATTACAGACTGTCTTATCTCAATGTAGAATTCTATTAGTTACAGACTGTCTTATCTCAATGTAGAATTCTATTAGTTACAGACTGTCTTATCTCAATGTAGAATTCTATTTTGTTACAGACTGTCTTATCTCAATGTAGAATTCTATTTGTTACAGACTGTCTTATCTCAATGTAGAATTATATTAGTTACAGACTGTCTTATCTCAATGTAGAATTCTATTTGTTACAGACTGTCTTATCTCAATGTAGAATTCTATTTGTTACAGACTGTCTTATCTCAATGTAGAATTCTATTTGTTACAGACTGTCTTATCTCAATGTAGAATTCTATTTGTTACAGACTGTCTTATCTCAATGTAGAATTCTATTTGTTACAGACTGTCTTATCTCAATGTAGAATTCTATTTGTTACAGACTGTCTTATCTCAATGTAGAATTCTATTTGTTACAGACTGTCTTATCTCAATGTAGAATTCTATTTGTTACAGACTGTCTTATCTCAATGTAGAATTCTATTACAGACTGTCTTACAGACTGTCTTATCTCAATGTAGAATTCTATTTAGTTACAGACTGTCTTATCTCAATGTAGAATTCTATTTGTTACAGACTGTCTTATCTCAATGTAGAATTCTATTTGTTACAGACTGTCTTATCTCAATGTAGAATTCTATTAGTTACAGACTGTCTTATCTCAATGTAGAATTCTATTAGTTACAGACTGTCTTATCTCAATGTAGAATTCTATTAGTTACAGACTGTCTTATCTCAATGTAGAATTCTATTAGTTACAGACTGTCTTATCTCAATGTAGAATTCTATTTGTTACAGACTGTCTTATCTCAATGTAGAATTCTTTTATTACAGACTGTCTTATCTCAATGTAGAATTCTATTTGTTACAGACTGTCTTATCTCAATGTAGAATTCTATTTGTTACAGACTGTCTTATCTCAATGTAGAATTCTATTTGTTACAGACTGTCTTATCTCAATGTAGAATTCTATTTGTTACAGACTGTCATATCTCAATGTAGAATTCTGTAATTACAGACTGTCTTATCTCAATGTAGAATTCTATTTGTTACAGACTGTCTTATCTCAATGTAGAATTCTATTAGTTACAGACTGTCTTATCTCAATGTAGAATTCTGTAATTACAGACTGTCTTATCTCAATGTAGAATTCTATTTGTTACAGACTGTCTTATCTCAATGTAGAATTCTATTTGTTACAGACTGTCTTATCTCAATGTAGAATTCTATTAGTTACAGACTGTCTTATCTCAATGTAGAATTCTTTTATTAGAGACTGTCTTATCTCAATGTAGAACTGTCTGTCTTATCTCAATGTAGAATTCTATTGTTACAGACTGTCTTATCTCAATGTAGAATTCTATTTGTTACAGACTGTCTTATCTCAATGTAGAATTCTATTTGTTACAGACTGTCTTATCTCAATGTAGAATTCTATTTGTTACAGACTGTCTTATCTCAATGTAGAATTCTATTTGTTACAGACTGTCTTATCTCAATGTAGAATTCTATTTGTTACAGACTGTCTTATCTCAATGTAGAATTCTTTTATTACAGACTGTTACAGACTGTCTTATCTCAATGTAGAATTCTATTTGTTACAGACTGTCTTATCTCAATGTAGAATTCTATTTGTTACAGACTGTCTTATCTAAATGTAGAATTCTATTAGTTACAGACTGTCTTATCTCAATGTAGTAGTTACAGACTGTCTTATCTCAATGTAGAATTCTATTAGTTACAGACTGTCTTATCTCAATGTAGAATTCTATTAGTTACAGACTGTCTTATCTCAATGTAGAATTCTATTTGTTACAGACTGTCTTATCTCAATGTAGAATTCTATTAGTTACAGACTGTCTTATCTCAATGTAGAATTCTATTAGTTACAGACTGTCTTATCTCAATGTAGAATTCTATTAGTTACAGACTGTCTTATCTCAATGTAGTAGTTACAACTGTCTTATCTATTTGTTACAGACTGTCTTATCTCAATGTAGAATTCTATTAGTTACAGACTGTCTTATCTCAATGTAGAATTCTATTAGTTACAGACTGTCTTATCTCAATGTAGAATTCTATTTGTTACAGACTGTCTTATCTCAATGTAGAATTCTATTTGTTACAGACTGTCTTATCTCAATGTAGAATTCTATTTGTTACAGACTGTCTTAT
>NW_027467841.1:0-36956 GCF_004210375.1 Tachypleus tridentatus
TTCCCTATTTCACAAAATTGTCTCGCTCGTGCACGTTTTGCCTAAGAAAAAGCAATTGTCGAGGGCTCTGTCTGCTACACAGAAAAGGCGATGCGACAAATATTTCGAGTTTCCTTACATAACGTTCGTTCGCTACGTTTTGTAAAATTACTTTGTCTAGAAATATCGTTGAAGAAAAGTAGCAGCTCTCTAAGCAGGTGGCGTGAGCCGCGTTCCATTTCACTTTAAACGAAACCCCTCCAATCAGACGTATATTGAAGAAAAGAAATAAACTATCTTCGCGGGTCGATCTTCGGAATGCACAAAGGGTGCGAAATCTACAAAACATAAACTTCGTTAATGAGTAGATCCAGCCCACATCAATCTAAGGCAGTCTTATACAGATGGAATTTAAAACGTTTCCCTATTTCACAAAATTGTCTCGCTCGTGCACGTTTTGCCTAAGAAAAAAGCAATTGTCGAGGGATCTGTCTGCTACACAGAAAGGCGATGCGACAAATATTTCGAGTTTCCTTACATAACGTTCGTTCGCTACGTTTTGTAAAATTACTTTGTCTAAAAATATAACCCAGCAGAGAGAGACTTTACTCGGAGACACCGACGATTGCACACCTTATTTATAAATCAAATATCTATTTTATATGTACGTACATTTGAAAATTAACTTTCCAATAACGACAAGAGTCTTTGCTATTGGGTATAAAACAAAATAGGTGAGTAGAAACAACAAGAAAAAAAAGTTACAAAACAGTAAAAGCAAAATTGAAAACTTAGCAGTGAAAGAAAAACGCGAAGGAAACGTTTCAGATAAGTAGGAACTCGATACGTGGCACGCTTCCGATAGTAGCCGAGTGTGACAGGTGCTGTTCCTTTATTCATTCTGTTTCTATAACGTCAGAGAATTATTCCCAGTTTTGCAACGTACTTTCATTAATATCCATACACTTCTTTGGCGAGAGACAAAGAGCGACTTCTGAGGCTCTCCCACTAGACGGTAACCAGCGTTTAATACTATTTTGTCGTAGGGAGAGACGAAGGCGAGTACACGACTTCTCCCGATGGAAACCAAAATACACGTTAATAAACACAGGTAAATTAATGTGTATAGCCAAATGACGAATAAAAGAGGTGAATATTAAATAATTCTAATCCCGATGCAAGCTCGTGTTAAAATCTAAATTCTGCACACACATCTGTAAGTGATGGGATGTGAGCCTGTGTAACGAGAGTAAAATACCAGATTTTGCGAAAGTAGGTCGAAAGAAATATAAAGAAGACATAAACACCAACATGTGACTAAAGACGTTTGAGAAAAGTTCTCAGAGGCTAAATTGATCAATTTAAGTGTTCCATGTCAATGACACACACGCCTGTGAGCGACAGTTTCCATACCCCGTAATGACACTCGTGTTGTTCCGGGGATGTGTAACTACAAACCAGAGTTATCAGGCTCCACTTTCCAGCGACCTCCAGTAAAAGTGAATTCCTAAAGCATCTCTTATATTTCACAGCTAGGAAATTTTGGGCTGCGACAACGATTTTCTTTTAGAGTAACACTTAAAACACCAAATAAGAAAGGAATTAAACTGTCATCGTTCATACCACGTTGAAAGCGCCGGTTCTCGTCCGATCACCGAAGCTAAGCAACGGCGGGCCCGGTTAGTACTTGGGAGGGTGACCACCTGGGAATACCGGGTGATGATGACTTTTCACGTTGAAATTTGTAGGACTCGCAAAGAGCTGATCGATACGTCTCACTTTTTTCACAATTTCTGATTTAAGAGATAAAAAATCCTTCCCGAAAGAGAGAAAGAAAGTGGTTGACTCAATTGAAGTGTTTTAATACTGGGTATTTATTATGGTAAACTGTTGGGAAAACATTTTTGTTATAGGAACTAATCAACTTTTCCATCAACAAGTCAGTTGATAAAACACGCTTCGAAAACGAAATTCAAACATTCATTTCCTGCGATCGTTCAAGAAAAGTAGCAGCTCTCTAAGCAGGTGGCGTTAGCCGCGTTCCATTTCAATTTAAACCAAACCCCTCCAATCAGACGTACATTGGAGAAAAGAAATAAACTATCTTAGCGGGTCGATCTTCGGAATGCACAAAGGGTGCGAAATCTACAAAACAGAAACTTCGTTAATGAGTAGATCCAGCCCACATCAATCTAAGGCAGTCTTATACAGATGGAATTTAAAACGTTTCCCTATTTCACAAAATTGTCTCGCTCGTGCACGTTTTGCCTAAGAAAAAGCAATTGTCGAGGGCTCTGTCTGCTACACAGAAAAGGCGATGCGACAAATATTTCGAGTTTCCTTACATAACGTTCGTTCGCTACGTTTTGTAAAATTACTTTGTCTAGAAATATCGTTGAAGAAAAGTAGCAGCTCTCTAAGCAGGTGGCGTGAGCCGCGTTCCATTCACTTTAAACCAAACCCCTCAATCAGACGTATATTGAAGAGAAAGAAATAAACTATCTTCGCGGGTCGATCTTCGGAATGCACAAAGGGTGCGAAATCTACAAAACATAAACTTCGTTAATGGTAGATCCAGCCCACATCAATCTAAGGCAGTCTTATACAGATGGAATTTAAAACGTTTCCCTATTTCACAAAATTGTCTCGCTCGTGCACGTTTTGCCTAAGAAAAAGCAATTGTCGAGGGATCTGTCTGCTACACAGAAAGGCGATGCGACAAATATTTCGAGTTTCCTTACATAACGTTCGTTCGCTACGTTTTGTAAAATTACTTTGTCTAAAATATAACCCAGCAGAGAGACTTTACTCGGAGACACCGACGATTGCACACCTTATTTATAAATCAAATATCTATTTTATATGTACGTACATTTGAAAATTAACTTTCAATAACGACAAGAGTCTTTGCTATTGGGTATAAAACAAAATAGGTGAGTAGAAACAACAAGAAAAAAAAAGTTACAAAACAGTAAAAGCAAAATTGAAAACTTAGCAGTGAAAGAAAAACGCGAAGGAAACGTTTCAGATAAGTAGGAACTCGATACGTGGCACGCTTCCGACTCGCGAACGGTAGTAACCGAGTGTGACAGGTGCTGTTCCTTTATTCATTCTGTTTCTATAACGTCAGAGAATTATTCCCAGTTTTTCCAACGTACTTTCATTAATATCCATACACTTCTTTAGCGAGAGACAAAAGAGCGACTTCTGAGGCTCTCCCACTAGACGGTAACCAGCGTTTAATACTATTTTGTCGTAGGGAGAGACGAAGGCGAGTACACGACTTCTCCCGATGGAAACCAAAATACACGTTAATAAACACAGGTAAATTAATGTGTATAGCCAAATGACGAATAAAAGAAGGTGAATATTAAATAATTCTAATCCCGATGCAAGCTCGTGTTAAAATCTAAATTCTGCACACACATCTGTAAGTGATGGGATGTGAGCCTGTGTAACGAGGTAAAATACCAGATTTTGCGAAAGTAGGTCCGAAAGAAATATAAAGAAGACATAAACACCAACATGTGACTAAAAGACGTTTGAGAAAAGTTCTCAGAGGCTAAATTGATCAATTTAAGTGTTCCATGTCAATGACACACACGCCTGTGAGCGACAGTTTCCATACCCCCGTAATGACACTCGTGTTGTTCCGGGGATGTGTAACACAAACCAGAGTTATCAGGCTCCACTTTCCAGCGACCTCCAGTAAAAGTGAATTCCTAAAGCATCTCTTATATTTCACAGCTAGGAAATTTTGGGCTGCGACAACGATTTTCTTTTAGAGTAACACTTAAAACACCAAATAAGAAAAGAATTAAACTGTCATCGTTCATACCACGTTGAAAGCGCCGGTTCTCGTCACATTTTAATATGCAGGCGTTGCCTTGGACTGGTTGACCGGGTCATATGTGATAACCGGGTTCATTTTAAGGTTTATCTGTGAAGCAACTGGTGGGTCATATACAGTGTTCACTAGCTACTAATTTACCTGCTCCCATTCTACTGGGGGATATTGTTCCTCCTGGAGATTGGAAACTCATTCGAAAAACCTTATTCTTCTTTTGTGGGTTTTCATGTTTGTGAGTGGATTATTTACTTTGGATGCGGGCGATAACCACTAATGTCAAGCTAGTACATATGGGGACCCCACACACTTTCCTTCAGGCGCAGGAAACCATAGACCATCTGTTTTCCTATGTCCTTTTGTGCAGCCTTTGTGGTCATATGTATATAAATTATTGGCGTTTTATTTTGGATGTCCCATATCTAACTGGGTATGGAGGAGATGCCTCTTAGTGGGACCTCACCCTTCGTTACCCAGGAGATGCTGGAACATATTCCGTTTGATTACTAGTTTGGCACGTCAGGTTATATGTTCTGCTCGTTCAGTTTATTTGGCCAGTCATCGCGAAATTCACGTAATTTCCATGTTTAAAGTGCGTGTACGTAGACATATATATCTTCATTATCATAGATCTTTGTTACATAACTCATTAAATGTTTTTTTATTCTGTGTATTCTTATGTTGGTAGCTTAGTAACCCAAGGTGCCCAAGGTTATTCTTGTGTACTTTGTTAAGATAAGTTGTTATTTCTTTAGTTGCATTGTCTTTTTATTTTTGTCGCCAATGACAGATTCATTGGTTTCTTGTTTTGTTTATGTAAACTGTATTATATGATGAATTAACTGCTGTTCAAAATTACTTCTTAATTTTTTTTTTTATCTAATTTATTAACTTTTTGGTATTTTCAACATGGTAATCTATAGAGTTATTGTTACATGCTAATTCATTAACTTGTGTTTTATTTGTTGTATTTCTGTGTATACCCCCTCGTTGAGGTGGGATAAATAAAGAAAAAAAAAAAAAAAAAAAAGCCGGTTCTCGTCCGATCACCGAAGCTAAGCAACAGCGGGCCCAGTTAGTACTTGGGAGGGTGACCACCTGGGAATACCGGGTGATGATGACTTTTTTTTTTTTTTTTCACGTTGAAATTGTAGGTCTCGCAAAGAGCTGATCGATACGTCTCTTTTTTTTCACAATTTCTGATTTAAGAGATAAAAATCCTTCCCGAAAAGAGAAAGAAAGTGGTTGACTCAATTGAAGTGTTTTAATACTGGGTATTTATTATGGTAAACTGTTGGGAAAACATTTTTGTTATAGGAACTAATCAACTTTTCCATCAACAAGTCAGTTGATAAAACACGCTTCGAAAACGAAATTCAAACATTCATTTCCTGCGATCGTTCAAGAAAAGTAGCAGCTCTCTAAGCAGGTGGCGTTAGCCGCGTTCCATTTCAATTTAAACCAAACCCCTCAATCAGACGTACATTGGAGAGAAAGAAATAAACTATCTTAGCGGGTCGATCTTCGGAATGCACAAAGGGTGCGAAATCTACAAAACAGAAACTTCGTTAATGAGTAGATCCAGCCCACATCAATCTAAGGCAGTCTTATACAGATGGAATTTAAAACGTTTCCCTATTTCACAAAATTGTCTCGCTCGTGCACGTTTTGCCTAAGAAAAGCAATTGTCGAGGCTCTGTCTGCTACACAGAAAAGGCGATGCGACAAATATTTCGAGTTTCCTTACATAACGTTCGTTCGCTACGTTTTGTAAAATTACTTTGTCTAGAAATATCGTTGAAGAAAAGTAGCAGCTCTCTAAGCAGGTGGCGTGAGCCGCGTTCCATTCACTTTAAACCAAACCCTCAATCAGACGTATATTGAAGAGAAAAGAAATAAACTATCTTCGCGGGTCGATCTTCGGAATGCACAAAGGGTGCGAAATCTACAAAACATAAACTTCGTTAATGAGTAGATCCAGCCCACATCAATCTAAGGCAGTCTTATACAGATGGAATTTAAAACGTTTCCCTATTTCACAAAATTGTCTCGCTCGTGCACGTTTTGCCTAAGAAAAAGCAATTGTCGAGGGATCTGTCTGCTACACAGAAAAGGCGATGCGACAAATATTTCGAGTTTCCTTACATAACGTTCGTTCGCTACGTTTTGTAAAATTACTTTGTCTAAAAATATAACCCAGCAGAGAGAGACTTTACTCGGAGACACCGACGATTGCACACCTTATTTATAAATCAAATATCTATTTTATATGTACGTACATTTGAAAATTAACTTTCCAATAACGACAAGAGTCTTTGCTATTGGGTATAAAACAAAATAGGTGAGTAGAAACAACAAGAAAAAAAAGTTACAAAACAGTAAAAGCAAAATTGAAAACTTAGCAGTGAAAGAAAAACGCGAAGGAAACGTTTCAGATAAGTAGGAACTCGATACGTGGCACGCTTCCGATAGTAGCCGAGTGTGACAGGTGCTGTTCCTTTATTCATTCTGTTTCTATAACGTCAGAGAATTATTCCCAGTTTTTGCAACGTACTTTCATTAATATCCATACACTTCTTTAGCGAGAGACAAAGAGCGACTTCTGAGGCACTCCCACTAGACGGTAACCAGCGTTTAATACTATTTTGTCGTAGGGGAGACGACGAGGCGAGTACACGACTTCTCCCGATGGAAACCAAAATACACGTTAATAAACACAGGTAAATTAATGTGTATAGCCAAATGACGAATAAAAGAAGGTGAATATTAAATAATTCTAATCCCGATGCAAGCTCGTGTTAAAATCTAAATTCTGCACACACATCTGTAAGTGATGGGATGTGAGCCTGTGTAACGAGAGTAAAATACCAGATTTTGCGAAAGTAGGTCCGAAAGAAATATAAAGAAGACATAAACACCAACATGTGACTAAAGACGTTTGAGAAAAGTTCTCAGAGGCTAAATTGATCAATTTAAGTGTTCCATGTCAATGACACACACGCCTGTGAGCGACAGTTTCCATACCCCCGTAATGACACTCGTGTTGTTCCGGGGATGTGTAACGCAAACCAGAGTTATCAGGCTCCACTTTCCAGCGACCTCCAGTAAAAGTGAATTCCTAAAGCATCTCTTATATTTCACAGCTAGGAAATTTTGGGCTGCGACAACGATTTTCTTTTAGAGTAACACTTAAAACACCAAATAAGAAAAGAATTAAACTGTCATCGTTCATACCACGTTGAAAGCGCCGGTTCTCGTCCTCGAGTGCAGACGTGTTTTTTTCTCGCTCCTGATAGCCTTAGTGTGAGTTTCGTAGCTAAGCCTTAGTGTGAGTTTAGTAGCTAAGCCTAGTGAGCGTACAGTTAATTTTTGTTTCTAGTTTTTGTTATTTGTTGAATATGTGTTCAGCTTCTCAAACAAGTATGGAAGTAATGCATCGCACGGTGTTTGTGGAAACTTCCAATTCAAACCATGGGGACGTGATCCATGCTGTTATGAATACGTTTGGTGCTGCTTCGGTTACTGCTGTTGTTCCTCGCCCGGGAGGTTATGAGGTAACTTTTGTTCTCCCTGCTGACGTAGACCTAGCTGTCGATGCTGGTCTTGTTGTAAATGGCGTACACTGTTTGGCTAATGGTGTAACTAAACGCACTATTACTGTTTCTTTTATGGAAGTACCAGAATATATAGCCGATGATGTTCTTTTAAATAAACTTAAGGATTTTTCTTGTGAAGTAAGGAGCCCTATAGTGTGGAAGAGAGACCAAGGCATATATTTAGGTATACGCCATGTTCGTGTGTCTTTAGTGAAAAGTGTATCTCTTTGCCGTACGTTGTGAAAGTTTTGATCCTTTGGGGAAGGCGGTTATGTTAAAGGTGAAGCATGATCGCCAGTCAAAAGTGTGTAATTTATGTTTGGGGCGGATCATTTATATCGCGATTGTCCCCAATTTATTTGCCGACATTGTCATGTGCAAGGACATGTTCGGCAACGTTGTCCAAGCTTGTTGTTCCTCGGCCTTCTTCTTGTGACGACGATGATGTGGCCGCGCCCACTCCTTCTCGTGACGACGCTGACGTGGCCACGCCCACTCCTTCTCGTGACGACGCTGACGTGGCCACGCCCACTCCTTATCGTGACGACGCTGACGTGGCCACGCCCACTCCTTATCGTGACGAGGTTGACGTGGCCACGGTTGTTCCTTCTCGTGCAGTGCCTGAAGACGCTGAAAGACTATCTGTTCATCAACGCGCTGATTCGGAGGTTTCCATTTCAAGGGAGACTACAGCTACCCCTTGGGTGGATGTATCTTCCAGGCGACCGACGGTTTCTGGTGGGGCCAGGGAACGGGCTAGTAGTCTTCCCCCTGCTGGACGACGTAATTTTGATCGACACTTCCCACCACTTACGGTTAGTGGTGAACGTACCGCCGGCGATGTGGAGGTGCCTCTTCAACGTCGTTGGAAGTATGCTAGTGTGGTGGCGATGAATCCAGGTAACACCTCAAAGATCAGTAGACGGAAACGGGTGTCGGACGTCCCGATACTTAGGAAACCTCGTGCAAAGGCGAAGGCGGTGTCTCAAACATAAATGATTGTTGTTGTGTTGTTTTTTTTTGTTTGTTTGTTTGTTTGTTTCATTTTAGTGTAAGAATGTGTTTTATTGTTAACTGTACTTTGTACATATTTGCTCAATTCTTTACGATTGTTCTTGTAACTTTTGTGTAAGATACAGTTTAATTTTAATTCTCGTTCCTGTTTGTCGTCTTTTGCATGTTACATTCACTCAGGGTGGGGGTTTTGAATTGTAATGGGTTGCGTAATGTTAGTAAGCTGGCTTATTATCTGGATTACTTTGTTACTAATTTTGATGTTGTTTGTTTACAGGAAACGTTTTTTACTGATGATTTTCAAGATGTTGTACTGAAATATTGGCCAGGTTTAGCTTTTTTTAATAATTCTCTTACTGGACGACAAGGGGTTGCCATCTTGTTACAGCGGTTTTTGAGGGATAATGTTACATTCGTTTCTTCTGATGGGGTGGGTAGGGTTTTGACTGTAAAATTAACTTTCGAGACTTCGTCTTTCCTGCTATCATCAGTATATGCTCCTCGCGATATTTATGAGAGACGGGATTTTTTCCACACCTTAACCTATAACTTAGATGATTGTACGGGATTACTCGTTGTGGGGGATTTTAATTGTGTGGTGGATGTGTCACGCGATCGATTTCCTGTTCGTTTCTCCCGTGATGCTAGTCGTTCGGCTTTTGTTCAGTTCCTCAGTAAGTTTGATTTACTTGATGCGCATTCTCTCTTATCGCCGACTACCCTGGTTTCACGTGGAAGAGCTTTGTTAATGGTGAGATGTTGTCGTCTCGTATTGATAAGGTTTTGCTATCATCTACCTTACAGGGGACTGTCAAACGCTTACGTACGTTGTGGTTTCCTGCTACAGATCATGCTTTATTGGGCTTCGAGCTTACACTGCGGCCCGTTGTCAGAGGTCCTAATTTCTGGCACTTCAATAACCAGTTGTTGATGGATGCCGAATATGTGAAAGCCATTAAGCTGTTAATCGCCAGAAGTCGAAGTTGGACAGTATATGGGACTAATAAAATTTCGTGGTATGAAACATTGAAATCCGCGTTCCGTTCACTTACCCAGCGATATTCGCTTCTTCGAGCGCGGGCATCCCGTTCTCGCAAATGTCAGCTTGAGTCGTCCATTACACGTGAGCTTCGAAAGCTGTCCCGTTACCCTGGTAGGTCTAAGGTAAAATTATATGAACTCGAAGATGAATTGGAGACTTTGGATCACCATACGATAGAGGGGGCGAGGATTCGTTCTCATATTCGTTGGTTTGAGGAGGGTGAGAGGTCTACCTCTTACTTTCTTCGTATGGAAAGAGTCCGACAGAGCAGAATTGAGTTTCGATCCATGCTCACTGATGGGGGTGAAGAAGTGTCCGATGCGGATGATGTCGCTGCTGTTCTGCATCAATATTATTCAGCACTATATACTGAAGATATTGTTCTGCAGGACGACATCGATTTCGTTCTCACCTTTGTTGATAAAACTCTCACCCATGAACAAGCTGATATTTGTGATGCTCCATTCACGATTTCGGAAATTCTCGCTGCTCTAGACAGTTTACCAATTGGCAAATCTCCTGGTTTGGATGGTTTTACGTCCGAATTTTACAAATGTTTCCTCCCTCATTTTGTTGACGACTTTGTGTCTGTCCTGTCTGACCTTTTCCTCTCTCCACAGTTGCTCAGTTCAATGTGTTCGGGGGGTAATTGTTCCTATCCCGAAAGGCGGGGATCGACGGTTGGCGGCTAACAGCCGGCCTTTGACATTGCTATGTTCTGACTATAAGCTTCTGGCCAAAGTGCTGGCTCGTCGCCTTTCGTCTGTGATCTCCAGTTTAGTTTCAGATGACCAATCCGGGTGTATACCTGGACGGGACGTTGCTGATACTCCGTTAACACTCGTTTTGCTATTGCAATCTTTAGCACGTACCGGCCAGGGTGGAATCTTTTTGAAGCTCGATCAGATGCAAGCCTTTGATCGGGTGGCCTATGAGTATCTATTTCAACTTCTTGTGCGTATGGGTTTTGGTTCTACTTTTGTTCATTGGGTTCGTCTTTGCTATACTTCTATTTCTAGTTGTGTTAAGTTTAATGGATTTCTCACAAATGATTTTGCTGTAACCCGGGGTATTCGTCAAGGATGCCCAATGTCTGCTTTACTTTACGTTCTCAGTGTCGAACCGTTACGAAATATGTTAGTTCATAATGTTCATATTACTGGTATTGGGGGTGATGTGTTCCTCAACACGCCGTCCCTTATTTATCAGCATGCTGATGATACCACTTTGACCTTACGGGACGCCAAATCTTTGCCTCATGTGTTGGATGTATGCCAAACTTTTGGCAGAGCTACTGGGGGGAAGGATCAACTGGGCCAAGAGTCAGGGTTTGTGGGTTGGGTGTTTGGCCTCTTCTGCAGACTTTGTCCTGGATGAGTTGAGAATTTCCCAGGATCCTATTAGGATTTTAGGTATAGTTTTCCACTCCCATTTCGATGTAATGCTGCAGGATACGTGGCAGGATGTTTTGCGCAGGGTATCTCGTATCTTGGTGTCGTGGCGTTTTCGTTCATTGTCACTAAAGGGTAAATCTCTTGTGGTGAATTCCTTGGTAGCATCTGTGTTGTGGTACACGTTGCAAATTCTGCCGTTGCCAACACAGTTTGAGGCTCGATTTCGCAAATGTATACTTGATTTTATTTGGCGGGGAGGTATACATAAAGTGGCATACGGTATTCTGATCCGGAGTTATGATTGTGGAGGTATCAACTTGGTTGATATTAATGCCCGTAAACTTGCATTCCGTTTGAGATTGTTGCAGCGTTGTTTGGATGCTTCTTGTCCTTCCACCCTGCGACAACTTCTTTCTGGATTTTTTTCTTGTTATGGCAATCTCGCTTTGGGCTTTCGGATTCTTCAATGCCGAATTTTGCCACGTTTTGTGAAATCGTTACCTTTGTATATTCAGGAAATGTTTCATGCCTGGAAGGTTCTTCTTGGGGAAAGAGGGATTGTCGCAGCTCCTCTTTCCCCACAAGTTTTGATGAACCTTTGTTTTCAATCCGGCTATTGTGGATGTTCGGAACCGAACATTTAATTTTCCTGAATTTATCAACGCAGGTTTGGTTCAGGTCCGACATTTGTTGTACGAGGTGCTCCCAGGTTTTCTTCCGGTGAGGGCGGTGATTGAAATGTGTACGGACGCTGATCCGTTGGTCAATGTCCGCACAATTGTTTCACATTTTAATATGCTGAAGGAGGCGTTGCCTGTGGACTGGTTGACGGTTTTGTCCAACCAGCCGGCTCCTCTCCCATCGACCACACTTGTTGTAGATTTATATTTTCTGGACCACTCTGATAACCGGGTTCATTTTCAAGGTTTATCTGTGAAGCAACTGGTGGGTCATATACAGTGTTCACTAGCTACTAATTTACCTGCTCCATTCTACTGGGGGGATATTGTTCCTCCAGGAGATTGGAAACTCATTCGAAAAACGCTTATTCTTCTTTTGTGGGTTTTCATGTTTGTGATGTGGATTATTTACTTTGGTTGCGGGCGATAACCACTAATGTCAAGCTGGTACATATGGACAGACATCCCACAGGGTTGTGCACTTTCTGTTCACAGGCGCGGGAAACCATAGACCATCTGTTTTTCCTATGTCCTTTTGTGCAGCCTTTGTGGTCATATGTATATAAATTATTGGCGTTTTATTTTGGATGTCCCATATCTAACTGGGTATGGAGGAGATGCCTCTTAGTGGGACCTCACCCTTCGTTACCCGGGAGATGCTGGAACATATTCCGTTTGATTACTAGTTTGGCACGTCAGGTTATATGTTCTGCTCGTTCAGTTTATTTGGCCAGTCATCGCGAAATTCACGTAATTTCCATGTTTAAAGTGCGTGTACGTAGACATATATATCTTCATTATCATAGATCTTTGTTACATAACTCATTAAATGTTTTTTATTCTGTGTATTCTTATGTTGGTAGCTTGGTAACCCAAGGTGCCCAAGGTTATTCTTGTGTACGTTGTTAAGATAAGTTGTTATTTCATTATATTTTTTGTTACCAATGAAAGATCCATTGATTTCTTGTTTGTTAATGTTCATTGTAATGTTTGTTGGATTACCTGCTGTTCCAATTACCTCTTTTTTTTCTTTTTTATCTAATTTTATTAACTTTGTGGTATTTTCAGCATGGTAATCTATAGAGTTATTGTTACATGCTAATTCATTAACTTGTGTTTTATTTGTTGTATTTCTGTGTATACCCCTCGTTGAGGTGGGATAAATAAAAAAGAAAAAAAAAAAAAAAAGCCGGTTCTCGTCCGATCACCGAAGCTAAGCAACGGCGGGCCCGGTTAGTACTTGGGAGGGTGACCACCTGGGAATACCGGGTGATGATGACTTTTTTTTTTTTTTCACGTTGAAATTTGTAGGTCTCGCAAAGAGCTGATCGATACGTCTCACTTTTTTCACAATTTCTGATTTAAGAGATAAAAAATCCTTCCCGAAAGAGAGAAAGAAAGTGGTTGACTCAATTGAAGTGCCTTAATACTGGGTATTTATTATGGTAAACTGTTGGGAAAACATTTTTGTTATAGGAACTAATCAACTTTTCCATCAACAAGTCAGTTGATAAAACACGCTTCGAAAACGAAATTCAAACATTCATTTCCTGCGATCGTTCAAGAAAAGTAGCAGCTCTCTAAGCAGGTGGCGTTAGCCGCGTTCCATTTCAATTTAAACCAAACCCCTCAATCAGACGTACATTGGAGAGAAAAGAAATAAACTATCTTAGCGGGTCGATCTTCGGAATGCACAAAGGGTGCGAAATCTACAAAACAGAAACTTCGTTAATGAGTAGATCCAGCCCACATCAATCTAAGGCAGTCTTATACAGATGGAATTTAAAACGTTTCCCTATTTCACAAAATTGTCTCGCTCGTGCACGTTTTGCCTAAGAAAAGCAATTGTCGAGGGCTCTGTCTGCTACACAGAAAAGGCGATGCGACAAATATTTCGAGTTTCCTTACATAACGTTCGTTCGCTACGTTTTGTAAAATTACTTTGTCTAGAAATATCGTTGAAGAAAAGTAGCAGCTCTCTAAGCAGGTGGCGTGAGCCGCGTTCCATTTCACTTTAAACCAAACCCCTCAATCAGACGTATATTGAAGAGAAAAGAAATAAACTATCTTCGCGGGTCGATCTTCGGAATGCACAAAGGGTGCGAAATCTACAAAACATAAACTTCGTTAATGAGTAGATCCAGCCCACATCAATCTAAGGCAGTCTTATACAGATGGAATTTAAAACGTTTCCCTATTTCACAAAATTGTCTCGCTCGTGCACGTTTTGCCTAAGAAAAGCAATTGTCGAGGGATCTGTCTGCTACACAGAAAAGGCGATGCGACAAATATTTCGAGTTTCCTTACATAACGTTCGTTCGCTACGTTTTGTAAAATTACTTTGTCTAAAATATAACCCAGCAGAGAGAGACTTTACTCGGAGACACCGACGATTGCACACCTTATTTATAAATCAAATATCTATTTTATATGTACGTACATTTGAAAATTAACTTTCCAATAACGACAAGAGTCTTTGCTATTGGGTATAAAACAAAATAGGTGAGTAGAAACAACAAGAAAAAAAAGTTACAAAACAGTAAAAGCAAAATTGAAAACTTAGCAGTGAAAGAAAAACGCGAAGGAAACGTTTCAGATAAGTAGGAACTCGATACGTGGCACGCTTCCGACTCGCGAACGGTAGTAGCCGAGTGTGACAGGTGCTGTTCCTTTATTCATTCTGTTTCTATAACGTCAGAGAATTATTCCCAGTTTTGCAACGTACTTTCATTAATATCCATACACTTCTTTAGCGAGAGACAAAAGAGCGACTTCTGAGGCACTCCCACTAGACGGTAACCAGCGTTTAATACTATTTTGTCGTAGGGGAGACGAAGGCGAGTACACACGACTTCTCCCGATGGAAACCAAAATACACGTTAATAAACACAGGTAAATTAATGTGTATAGCCAAATGACGAATAAAAGAAGGTGAATATTAAATAATTCTAATCCCGATGCAAGCTCGTGTTAAAATCTAAATTCTGCACACACATCTGTAAGTGATGGGATGTGAGCCTGTGTAACGAGAGTAAAATACCAGATTTTGCGAAAGTAGGTCCGAAAGAAATATAAAGAAGACATAAACACCAACATGTGACTAAAAGACGTTTGAGAAAAGTTCTCAGAGGCTAAATTGATCAATTTAAGTGTTCCATGTCAATGACACACACGCCTGTGAGCGACAGTTTCCATACCCCCGTAATGACACTCGTGTTGTTCCGGGGATGTGTAACGCAAACCAGAGTTATCAGGCTCCACTTTCCAGCGACCTCCAGTAAAAGTGAATTCCTAAAGCATCTCTTATATTTCACAGCTAGGAAATTTTGGGCTGCGACAACGATTTTCTTTTAGAGTAACACTTAAAACACCAAATAAGAAAGGAATTAAACTGTCATCGTTCATACCACGTTGAAAGTTTCACATTTTAATATGCTGAAGGAGGCGTTGCCTGTGGACTGGTTGACGGTTTTGTCCAACCAGCCGGCTCCTCTCCCATCGACCACACTTGTTGTAGATTTATATTTTCTGGACCACTCTGATAACCGGGTTCATTTTCAAGGTTTATCTGTGAAGCAACTGGTGGGTCATATACAGTGTTCACTAGCTACTAATTTACCTGCTCCATTCTACTGGGGGGATATTGTTCCTCCTGGAGATTGGAAACTCATTCGAAAAAACGCTTATTCTTCTTTTGTGGGTTTTCATGTTTGTGAAGTGGATTATTTACTTTGGTTGCGGGCGATAACCACTAATGTCAAGCTAGTACATATGGACAGACAACCCACAGGGTTGTGCACTTTCTGTTCACAGGCGCGGGAAACCATAGACCATCTGTTTTTCCTATGTCCTTTTGTGCAGCCTTTGTGGTCATATGTATATAAATTATTGGCGTTTTATTTTGGATGTCCCATATCTAACTGGGTATGGAGGAGATGCCTCTTAGTGGGACCTCACCCTTCGTTACCCGGGAGATGCTGGAACATATTCCGTTTGATTACTAGTTTGGCACGTCAGGTTATATGTTCTGCTCGTTCAGTTTATTTGGCCAGTCATCGCGAAATTCACGTAATTTCCATGTTTAAAGTGCGTGTACGTAGACATATATATCTTCATTATCATAGATCTTTGTTACATAACTCATTAAATGTTTTTTATTCTGTGTATTCTTATGTTGGTAGCTTGGTAACCCAAGGTGCCCAAGGTTATTCTTGTGTACTTTGTTAAGATAAGTTGCTATTTCTTTATTTGCATTGTCTTTTTTTTTTTTTGTCGCCAATGACAGATTCATTGGTTTCTTGTTTTGTTTATGTAAACTGTATTATATGATGAATTAACTGCCGTTCAACATTACTTCTTAATTTTTCCTTTTTTATCTAATTTATTAACTTTGTGGTATTTTCAACATGGTAATCTGTAGAGTTATTGTTACATGCTAATTCATTAACTTGTGTTTTATTTGTTGTATTTCTGTGCATACCCCCTCGTTGAGGTGGGATAAATAAAGAGAAAAAAAAAAAAAAAAAAAGCCGGTTCTCGTCCGATCACCGAAGCTAAGCAACGGCGGGCCCGGTTAGTACTTGGGAGGGTGACCACCTGGGAATACCGGGTGATGATGACTTTTTTTTTTTTTTTTCACGTTGAAATTTGTAGGTCTCGCAAAGAGCTGATCGATACGTCTCTTTTTTTTCACAATTTCTGATTTAAGAGATAAAAAATCCTTCCCGAAAGAGAGAAAGAAAGTGGTTGACTCAATTGAAGTGTTTTAATACTGGGTATTTATTATGGTAAACTGTTGGGAAAACATTTTTGTTATAGGAACTAATCAACTTTTCCATCAACAAGTCAGTTGATAAAACACGCTTCGAAAACGAAATTCAAACATTCATTTCCTGCGATCGTTCAAGAAAAGTAGCAGCTCTCTAAGCAGGTGGCGTTAGCCGCGTTCCATTTCAATTTAAACCAAACCCCTCCAATCAGACGTACATTGGAGAGAAAAGAAATAAACTATCTTAGCGGGTCGATCTTCGGAATGCACAAAGGGTGCGAAATCTACAAAACAGAAACTTCGTTAATGAGTAGATCCAGCCCACATCAATCTAAGGCAGTCTTATACAGATGGAATTTAAAACGTTTCCCTATTTCACATGTCTCGCTCGTGCACAAATTGTCTTTGCACGTTTTGCCTAAGAAAAAGCAATTGTCGAGGGCTCTGTCTGCTACACAGAAAAGGCGATGCGACAAATATTTCGAGTTTCCTTACATAACGTTCGTTCGCTACGTTTTGTAAAATTACTTTGTCTAGAAATATCGTTGAAGAAAAGTAGCAGCTCTCTAAGCAGGTGGCGTGAGCCGCGTTCCATTTCACTTTAAACGAAACCCCTCCAATCAGACGTATATTGAAGAGAAAAGAAATAAACTATCTTCGCGGGTCGATCTTCGGAATGCACAAAGGGTGCGAAATCTACAAAACATAAACTTCGTTAATGAGTAGATCCAGCCCACATCAATCTAAGGCAGTCTTATACAGATGGAATTTAAAACGTTTCCCTATTTCACAAAATTGTCTCGCTCGTGCACGTTTTGCCTAAGAAAAAGCAATTGTCGAGGGATCTGTCTGCTACACAGAAAAGGCGATGCGACAAATATTTCGAGTTTCCTTACATAACGTTCGTTCGCTACGTTTTGTAAAATTACTTTGTCTAAAAATATAACCCAGCAGAGAGAGACTTTACTCGGAGACACCGACGATTGCACACCTTATTTATAAATCAAATATCTATTTTATATGTACGTACATTTGAAAATTAACTTTCCAATAACGACAAGAGTCTTTGCTATTGGAGTATAAAACAAAATAGGTGAGTAGAAACAACAAGAAAAAAAAAGTTACAAAACAGTAAAAGCAAAATTGAAAACTTAGCAGTGAAAGAAAAACGCGAAGGAAACGTTTCAGATAAGTAGGAACTCGATACGTGGCACGCTTCCGATAGTAGCCGAGTGTGACAGGTGCTGTTCCTTTATTCATTCTGTTTCTATAACGTCAGAGAATTATTCCCAGTTTTTCCAACGTACTTTCATTAATATCCATACACTTCTTTAGCGAGAGACAAAAGAGCGACTTCTGAGGCTCTCCCACTAGACGGTAACCAGCGTTTAATACTATTTTGTCGTAGGGAGAGACGAAGGCGAGTACACACGACTTCTCCCGATGGAAACCAAAATACACGTTAATAAACACAGGTAAATTAATGTGTATAGCCAAATGACGAATAAAAGAAGGTGAATATTAAATAATTCTAATCCCGATGCAAGCTCGTGTTAAAATCTAAATTCTGCACACACATCTGTAAGTGATGGGATGTGAGCCTGTGTAACGAGAGTAAAATACCAGATTTTGCGAAAGTAGGTCCGAAAGAAATATAAAGAAGACATAAACACCAACATGTGACTAAAAAGACGTTTGAGAAAAGTTCTCAGAGGCTAAATTGATCAATTTAAGTGTTCCATGTCAATGACACACACGCCTGTGAGCGACAGTTTCCATACCCCCGTAATGACACTCGTGTTGTTCCGGGGATGTGTAACGCAAACCAGAGTTATCAGGCTCCACTTTCCAGCGACCTCCAGTAAAAGTGAATTCCTAAAGCATCTCTTATATTTCACAGCTAGGAAATTTTGGGCTGCGACAACGATTTTCTTTTAGAGTAACACTTAAAACACCAAATAAGAAAAGAATTAAACTGTCATCGTTCATACCACGTTGAAAGCGCCGGTTCTCGTCGCAGCCTTTGTGGTCATATGTATATAAATTATTGGCGTTTTATTTTGGATGTCCCATATCTAACTGGGTATGGAGGAGATGCCTCTTAGTGGGACCTCACCCTTCGTTACCCGGGAGATGCTGGAACATATTCCGTTTGATTACTAGTTTGGCACGTCAGGTTATATGTTCTGCTCGTTCAGTTTATTTGGCCAGTCATCGCGAAATTCACGTAATTTCCATGTTTAAAGTGCGTGTACGTAGACATATATATCTTCATTATCATAGATCTTTGTTACATAACTCATTAAATGTTTTTTATTCTGTGTATTCTTATGTTGGTAGCTTGGTAACCCAAGGTGCCCAAGGTTATTTCTTGTGTACTTTGTTAAGATAAGTTGCTATTTCTTTATTTGCATTGTCTTTTTATTTTTGTCGCCAATGACAGATTCATTGGTTTCTTGTTTTGTTTATGTAAACTGTATTATATGATGAATTAACTGCCGTTCAAAATTACTTCTTAATTTTTCCTTTTTTATCTAATTTATTAACTTTGTGGTATTTTCAACATGGTAATCTGTAGAGTTATTGTTACATGCTAATTCATTAACTTGTGTTTTATTTGTTGTATTTCTGTGCATACCCCCTCGTTGAGGTGGGATAAATAAAGAGAAAAAAAAAAAAAAAAAAAAGCCGGTTCTCGTCCGATCACCGAAGCTAAGCAACGGCGGGCCCGGTTAGTACTTGGGAGGGTGACCACCTGGGAATACCGGGTGATGATGACTTTTTTTTTTTTTTTTTTCACGTTGAAATTTGTAGGTCTCGCAAAGAGCTGATCGATACGTCTCTTTTTTTTCACAATTTCTGATTTAAGAGATAAAAAATCCTTCCCGAAAGAGAGAAAGAAAGTGGTTGACTCAATTGAAGTGTTTTAATACTGGGTATTTATTATGGTAAACTGTTGGGAAAACATTTTTGTTATAGGAACTAATCAACTTTTCCATCAACAAGTCAGTTGATAAAACACGCTTCGAAAACGAAATTCAAACATTCATTTCCTGCGATCGTTCAAGAAAAGTAGCAGCTCTCTAAGCAGGTGGCGTTAGCCGCGTTCCATTTCAATTTAAACCAAACCCCTCCAATCAGACGTACATTGGAGAGAAAAGAAATAAACTATCTTAGCGGGTCGATCTTCGGAATGCACAAAGGGTGCGAAATCTACAAAACAGAAACTTCGTTAATGAGTAGATCCAGCCCACATCAATCTAAGGCAGTCTTATACAGATGGAATTTAAAACGTTTCCCTATTTCACAAAATTGTCTCGCTCGTGCACGTTTTGCCTAAGAAAAGCAATTGTCGAGGGCTCTGTCTGCTACACAGAAAAGGCGATGCGACAAATATTTCGAGTTTCCTTACATAACGTTCGTTCGCTACGTTTTGTAAAATTACTTTGTCTAGAAATATAACCCAGCAGAGAGAGACTTTACTCGGAGACACCGACGATTGCACACCTTATTTATAAATCAAATATCTATTTTATATGTACGTACATTTGAAAATTAACTTTCCAATAACGACAAGAGTCTTTGCTATTGGAGTATAAAACAAAATAGGTGAGTAGAAACAACAAGAAAAAAAAAGTTACAAAACAGTAAAAGCAAAATTGAAAACTTAGCAGTGAAAGAAAACGCGAAGGAAACGTTTCAGATAAGTAGGAACTCGATACGTGGCACGCTTCCGACTCGCGAACGGTAGTAGCCGAGTGTGACAGGTGCTGTTCCTTTATTCATTCTGTTTCTATAACGTCAGAGAATTATTCCCAGTTTTTGCAACGTACTTTCATTAATATCCATACACTTCTTTAGCGAGAGACAAAAGAGCGACTTCTGAGGCACTCCCACTAGACGGTAACCAGCGTTTAATACTATTTTGTCGTAGGGGGAGACGAAGGCGAGTACACACGACTTCTCCCGATGGAAACCAAAATACACGTTAATAAACACAGGTAAATTAATGTGTATAGCCAAATGACGAATAAAAGAAGGTGAATATTAAATAATTCTAATCCCGATGCAAGCTCGTGTTAAAATCTAAATTCTGCACACACATCTGTAAGTGATGGGATGTGAGCCTGTGTAACGAGAGTAAAATACCAGATTTTGCGAAAGTAGGTCCGAAAGAAATATAAAGAAGACATAAACACCAACATGTGACTAAAAGACGTTTGAGAAAAGTTCTCAGAGGCTAAATTGATCAATTTAAGTGTTCCATGTCAATGACACACACGCCTGTGAGCGACAGTTTCCATACCCCCGTAATGACACTCGTGTTGTTCCGGGGATGTGTAACGCAAACCAGAGTTATCAGGCTCCACTTTCCAGCGACCTCCAGTAAAAGTGAATTCCTAAAGCATCTCTTATATTTCACAGCTAGGAAATTTTGGGCTGCGACAACGATTTTCTTTTAGAGTAACACTTAAAACACCAAATAAGAAAAGAATTAAACTGTCATCGTTCATACCACGTTGAAAGCGCCGGTTCTCGTCCGAGTGCGACGTGTTTTTTTCTGCAGATAGCCTTAGTGTTTTCTCGTAGCTGATAGCCTTAGTGTGAGTTTAGTAGCTAAGCCTAGTGAGCGTACAGTTAATTTTTGTTTCTAGTTTTTGTTATTTGTTGAATATGTGTTCAGCTTCTCAAACAAGTATGGAAGTAATGCATCGCACGGTGTTTGTGGAAACTTCCAATTCAAACCATGGGGACGTGATCCATGCTGTTATGAATACGTTTGGTGCTGCTTCGGTTACTGCTGTTGTTCCTCGCCCGGGAGGTTATGAGGTAACTTTTGTTCTCCCTGCTGACGTAGACCTAGCTGTCGATGCTGGTCTTGTTGTAAATGGCGTACACTGTTTGGCTAATGGTGTAACTAAACGCACTATTACTGTTTCTTTTATGGAAGTACCAGAATATATAGCCGATGATGTTCTTTTAAATAAACTTAAGGATTTTTCTTGTGAAGTAAGGAGCCCTATAGTGTGGAAGAGAGACCAAGGCATATATTTAGGTATACGCCATGTTCGTGTGTCTTTTCAGTGAAAAGTGTATCTCTTTGCCGTACGTTGTGAAAGTTTTTGATCCTTTGGGGAAGGCGGTTATGTTAAAGGTGAAGCATGATCGCCAGTCAAAAGTGTGTAATTTATGTTTGGGGGCGGATCATTTATATCGCGATTGTCCCCAATTTATTTGCCGACATTGTCATGTGCAAGGACATGTTCGGCAACGTTGTCCCAAGCTTGTTGTTCCTCGGCCTTCTTCTTGTGACGACGATGATGTGGCCGCGCCCACTCCTTCTCGTGACGACGCTGACGTGGCCACGCCCACTCCTTATCGTGACGAGGTTGACGTGGCCACGGTTGTTCCTTCTCGTGCAGTGCCTGAAGACGCTGAAAGACTATCTGTTCATCAACGCGCTGATTCGGAGGTTTCCATTTCAAGGGAGACTACAGCTACCCCTTGGGTGGATGTATCTTCCAGGCGACCGACGGTTTCTGGTGGGGCCAGGGAACGGGCTAGTAGTCTTCCCCCCTGCTGGACGACGTAATTTTGATCGACACTTCCCACCACTTACGGTTAGTGGTGAACGTACCGCCGGCGATGTGGAGGTGCCTCTTCAACGTCGTTGGAAGTATGCTAGTGTGGTGGCGATGAATCCAGGTAACACCTCAAAGATCAGTAGACGGAAACGGGTGTCGGACGTCCCGATACTTAGGAAACCTCGTGCAAAGGCGAAGGCGGTGTCTCAAACATAAATGATTGTTGTTGTTGTTGTTTATTTTTTTGTTTATTTTTTTTTGTTTGTTTGTTTCATTTTAGTGTAAGAATGTGTTTTATTGTTAACTGTACTTTGTACATATTTGCTCAATTCTTTACGATTGTTCTTGTAACTTTTGTGTAAGATACAGTTTAATTTTAATTCTCGTTCCTGTTTGTCGTCTTTTGCATGTTACATTCACTCAGGGTGGGGGTTTTGAATTGTAATGGGTTGCGTAATGTTAGTAAGCTGGCTTATTATCTGGATTACTTTGTTACTAATTTTGATGTTGTTTGTTTACAGGAAACGTTTTTTACTGATGATTTTCAAGATGTTGTACTGAAATATTGGCCAGGTTTAGCTTTTTTTAATAATTCTCTTACTGGACGACAAGGGGTTGCCATCTTGTTACAGCGGTTTTTGAGGGATAATGTTACATTCGTTTCTTCTGATGGGGTGGGTAGGGTTTTGACTGTAAAATTAACTTTCGAGACTTCGTCTTTCCTGCTATCATCAGTATATGCTCCTCGCGATATTTATGAGAGACGGGATTTTTTCCACACCTTAACCTATAACTTAGATGATTGTACGGGATTACTCGTTGTGGGGGATTTTAATTGTGTGGTGGATGTGTCACGCGATCGATTTCCTGTTCGTTTCTCCCGTGATGCTAGTCGTTCGGCTTTTGTTCAGTTCCTCAGTAAGTTTGATTTACTTGATGCGCATTCTCTCTTATCGCCGACTACCCCTGGTTTCACGTGGAAGAGCTTTGTTAATGGTGAGATGTTGTCGTCTCGTATTGATAAGGTTTTGCTATCATCTACCTTACAGGGGACTGTCAAACGCTTACGTACGTTGTGGTTTCCTGCTACAGATCATGCTTTATTGGGCTTCGAGCTTACACTGCGGCCCGTTGTCAGAGGTCCTAATTTCTGGCACTTCAATAACCAGTTGTTGATGGATGCCGAATATGTGAAAGCCATTAAGCTGTTAATCGCCAGAAGTCGAAGTTGGACAGTATATGGGACTAATAAAATTTCGTGGTATGAAACATTGAAATCCGCGTTCCGTTCACTTACCCAGCGATATTCGCTTCTTCGAGCGCGGGCATCCCGTTCTCGCAAATGTCAGCTTGAGTCGTCCATTACACGTGAGCTTCGAAAGCTGTCCCGTTACCCTGGTAGGTCTAAGGTAAAATTATATGAACTCGAAGATGAATTGGAGACTTTGGATCACCATACGATAGAGGGGGCGAGGATTCGTTCTCATATTCGTTGGTTTGAGGAGGGTGAGAGGTCTACCTCTTACTTTCTTCGTATGGAAAGAGTCCGACAGAGCAGAATTGAGTTTCGATCCATGCTCACTGATGGGGTGAAGAAGTGTCCGATGCGGATGATGTCGCTGCTGTTCTGCATCAATATTATTCAGCACTATATACTGAAGATATTGTTCTGCAGGACGACATCGATTTCGTTCTCACCTTTGTTGATAAAACTCTCACCCATGAACAAGCTGATATTTGTGATGCTCCATTCACGATTTCGGAAATTCTCGCTGCTCTAGACAGTTTACCAATTGGCAAATCTCCTGGTTTGGATGGTTTTACGTCCGAATTTTACAAATGTTTCCTCCCTCATTTTGTTGACGACTTTGTGTCTGTCCTGTCTGACCTTTTCCTCTCTCCACAGTTGCTCAGTTCAATGTGTTCGGGGTAATTGTTCCTATCCCGAAAGGCGGGGATCGACGGTTGGCGGCTAACAGCCGGCCTTTGACATTGCTATGTTCTGACTATAAGCTTCTGGCCAAAGTGCTGGCTCGTCGCCTTTCGTCTGTGATCTCCAGTTTAGTTTCAGATGACCAATCCGGGTGTATACCTGGACGGGACGTTGCTGATACTCCGTTAACACTCGTTTTGCTATTGCAATCTTTAGCACGTACCGGCCAGGGTGGAATCTTTTTGAAGCTCGATCAGATGCAAGCCTTTGATCGGGTGGCCTATGAGTATCTATTTCAACTTCTTGTGCGTATGGGTTTTGGTTCTACTTTTGTTCATTGGGTTCGTCTTTGCTATACTTCTATTTCTAGTTGTGTTAAGTTTAATGGATTTCTCACAAATGATTTTGCTGTAACCGGGGTATTCGTCAAGGATGCCCAATGTCTGCTTTACTTTACGTTCTCAGTGTCGAACCGTTACGAAATATGTTAGTTCATAATGTTCATATTACTGGTATTGGGGTGATGTGTTCCTCAACACGCCGTCCCTTATTTATCAGCATGCTGATGATACCACTTTGACCTTACGGGACGCCAAATCTTTGCCTCATGTGTTGGATGTATGCCAAACTTTTGGCAGAGCTACTGGGGGAAGGATCAACTGGGCCAAGAGTCAGGGTTTGTGGGTTGGGTGTTTGGCCTCTTCTGCAGACTTTGTCCTGGATGAGTTGAGAATTTCCCAGGATCCTATTAGGATTTTAGGTATAGTTTTCCACTCCCATTTCGATGTAATGCTGCAGGATACGTGGCAGGATGTTTTGCGCAGGGTATCTCGTATCTTGGTGTCGTGGCGTTTTCGTTCATTGTCACTAAAGGGTAAATCTCTTGTGGTGAATTCCTTGGTAGCATCTGTGTTGTGGTACACGTTGCAAATTCTGCCGTTGCCAACACAGTTTGAGGCTCGATTTCGCAAATGTATACTTGATTTTATTTGGCGGGGAGGTATACATAAAGTGGCATACGGTATTCTGATCCGGAGTTATGATTGTGGAGGTATCAACTTGGTTGATATTAATGCCCGTAAACTTGCATTCCGTTTGAGATTGTTGCAGCGTTGTTTGGATGCTTCTTGTCCTTCCACCCTGCGACAACTTCTTTCTGGATTTTTTTCTTGTTATGGCAATCTCGCTTTGGGCTTTCGGATTCTTCAATGCCGAATTTTGCCACGTTTTGTGAAATCGTTACCTTTGTATATTCAGGAAATGTTTCATGCCTGGAAGGTTCTTCTTGGGGAAAGAGGGATTGTCGCAGCTCCTCTTTCCCCACAAGTTTTTTGATGAACCTTTGTTTTTCAATCCGGCTATTGTGGATGTTCGGAACCGAACATTTAATTTTCCTGAATTTATCAACGCAGGTTTGGTTCAGGTCCGACATTTGTTGTACGAGGTGCTCCCAGGTTTTCTTCCGGTGAGGGCGGTGATTGAAATGTGTACGGACGCTGATCCGTTGGTCAATGTCCGCACAATTGTTTCACATTTTAATATGCTGAAGGAGGCGTTGCCTGTGGACTGGTTGACGGTTTTGTCCAACCAGCCGGCTCCTCTCCCATCGACCACACTTGTTGTAGATTTATATTTTCTGGACCACTCTGATAACCGGGTTCATTTTCAAGGTTTATCTGTGAAGCAACTGGTGGGTCATATACAGTGTTCACTAGCTACTAATTTACCTGCTCCATTCTACTGGGGGGATATTGTTCCTCCAGGAGATTGGAAACTCATTCGAAAAAACGCTTATTCTTCTTTTGTGGGTTTTCATGTTTGTGATGTGGATTATTTACTTTGGTTGCGGGCGATAACCACTAATGTCAAGCTAGTACATATGGACAGACATCCCACAGGGTTGTGCACTTTCTGTTCACAGGCGCGGGAAACCATAGACCATCTGTTTTTCCTATGTCCTTTTGTGCAGCCTTTGTGGTCATATGTATATAAATTATTGGCGTTTTATTTTGGATGTCCCATATCTAACTGGGTATGGAGGAGATGCCTCTTAGTGGGACCTCACCCTTCGTTACCCGGGAGATGCTGGAACATATTCCGTTTGATTACTAGTTTGGCACGTCAGGTTATATGTTCTGCTCGTTCAGTTTATTTGGCCAGTCATCGCGAAATTCACGTAATTTCCATGTTTAAAGTGCGTGTACGTAGACATATATATCTTCATTATCATAGATCTTTGTTACATAACTCATTAAATGTTTTTTATTCTGTGTATTCTTATGTTGGTAGCTTGGTAACCCAAGGTGCCCAAGGTTATTTCTTGTGTACGTTGTTAAGATAAGTTTCTTTATTTCATTATATTTTTGTTCGCCAATGAAAGATCCATTGATTTCTTGTTTGTTAATGTTCATTATAATGTTTGTTGGATTACCTGCTGTTCCAATTACTCTTTTTTTTCTTTTCCTTAATTTATTAACTTTGTGGTAATTTTCAGCATGGTAATCTATAGAGTTATTGTTACATGCTAATTCATTAACTTGTGTTTTATTTGTTGTATTTCTGTGTATACCCCCTCGTTGAGGTGGGATAAATAAAGAGAAAAAAAAAAAAAGCCGGTTCTCGTCCGATCACCGAAGCTAAGCAACGGCGGGCCCGGTTAGTACTTGGGAGGGTGACCACCTGGGAATACCGGGTGATGATGACTTTTTTTTTTTTTTTTTTCACGTTGAAATTTGTAGGTCTCGCAAAGAGCTGATCGATACGTCTCACTTTTTTCACAATTTCTGATTTAAGAGATAAAAAATCCTTCCCGAAAGAGAGAAAGAAAGTGGTTGACTCAATTGAAGTGCCTTAATACTGGGTATTTATTATGGTAAACTGTTGGGAAAACATTTTGTTATAGGAACTAATCAACTTTTCCATCAACAAGTCAGTTGATAAAACACGCTTCGAAAACGAAATTCAAACATTCATTTCCTGCGATCGTTCAAGAAAAGTCAGCTCTCTAAAACGTTCCATTTCAATTTAAACCAAACCCCTCCAATTCATTTCTTAGCTGCGATCGTTCAAGAAAAGTAGCAGCTCTCTAAGGCAGGTGGCGTTCACAAAAGTCTCCGCGTTCCATTTCAGGGCTCTGTTTGCGACAAATAAGTTTCCTTACAAACCCCTTTGTCTAGAAATATCAAGCTCTCTCAGACGTACTTTAAACGAAATTCAGACGTATATTGAGAGAAAAGAAATAAACTATCTTCGCGGGTCGATCTTCGGAATGCACAAAGGGTGCGAAATCTACAAAACAGAAACTTCGTTAATGAGTAGATCCAGCCCACATCAATCTAAGGCAGTCTTATACAGATGGAATTTAAAACGTTTCCCTATTTCACAAAATTGTCTCTGCTCGTGCACGTTTTGCCTAAGAAAAGCAATTGTCGAGGGATCTGTCTGCTACACAGAAAAGGCGATGCGACAAATATTTCGAGTTTCCTTACATAACGTTCGTTCGCTACGTTTTGTAAAATTACTTTGTCTAGAAATATAACCCAGCAGAGAGACTTTACTCGGAGACACCGACGATTGCACACCTTATTTATAAATCAAATATCTATTTTATATGTACGTACATTTGAAAATTAACTTTCCAATAACGACAAGAGTCTTTGCTATTGGAGTATAAAACAAAATAGGTGAGTAGAAACAACAAGAAAAAAAAGTTACAAAACAGTAAAAGCAAAATTGAAAACTTAGCAGTGAAAGAAAAACGCGAAGGAAACGTTTCAGATAAGTAGGAACTCGATACGTGGCACGCTTCCGACTCGCGAACGGTAGTAGCCGAGTGTGACAGGTGCTGTTCCTTTATTCATTCTGTTTCTATAACGTCAGAGAATTATTCCCAGTTTTGCAACGTACTTTCATTAATATCCATACACTTCTTTAGCGAGAGACAAAAGAGCGACTTCTGAGGCACTCCCACTAGACGGTAACCAGCGTTTAATACTATTTTGTCGTAGGGGGAGACGAAGGCGAGTACACACGACTTCTCCCGATGGAAACCAAAATACACGTTAATAAACACAGGTAAATTAATGTGTATAGCCAAATGACGAATAAAAGAAGGTGAATATTAAATAATTCTAATCCCGATGCAAGCTCGTGTTAAAATCTAAATTCTGCACACACATCTGTAAGTGATGGGATGTGAGCCTGTGTAACGAGAGTAAAATACCAGATTTTGCGAAAGTAGGTCCGAAAGAAATATAAAGAAGACATAAACACCAACATGTGACTAAAAGACGTTTGAGAAAAGTTCTCAGAGGCTAAATTGATCAATTTAAGTGTTCCATGTCAATGACACACACGCCTGTGAGCGACAGTTTCCATACCCCCGTAATGACACTCGTGTTGTTCCGGGGATGTGTAACGCAAACCAGAGTTATCAGGCTCCACTTTCCAGCGACCTCCAGTAAAAGTGAATTCCTAAAGCATCTCTTATATTTCACAGCTAGGAAATTTTGGGCTGCGACAACGATTTTCTTTAGAGTAACACTTAAAACACCAAATAAGAAGAGAATTAAACTGTCATCGTTCATACCACGTTGAAAGCGCCGGTTCTCGTCAACGAGTACAGACGTGTTTTTCGAGCTCCTCATTGCCTTAGTGTAAATTTAACAGCTAAGCCTAGTGAGCGTGTAGTTCTTTTTTTTTTTGCTAGATTTTTGTTTTTTCCAAGTTGTTTGACGATGTCTTCATCAACCAAGAAGGTCATGGAAGTTATGCGTCGTACAGTTTTTGTGGAAACGACAACTTCAAGCCATGGGGACGTTATCCATTCTGTTATTTCTACGTTTGGTGCTGCTTCGGTCACTGCTGTTGTTCCTCGCCCGGGTGGATATGAGGTAACTTTTGTTCTTCCCGACGATGTGGACCTGGCTATAGATGCTGGTCTAACTGTAAATGGTGTGCACTGTTCGGCTAATGGTGTCACTAAACGTACTATTACTGTGTCATTTATGGACGTACCCGAATATATCGACGATGATATTATACTAAATAAACTTAAAGATTATGATTGTGAAGTGAAAAGCCCTATTGTGTGGAAGAGGGACCAGGGCATATATTTAGGTATACGCCATGTTCGTGTGTGTTTTAGTGAGAAGTGTATCTCTTTGCCGTACGTAGTGAAAGTTTTTGATCCTTTGGGCAAGGCGGTAATGGTAAAAGTGAAGCATGATCGCCAGTCAAAAGTATGTAATTTATGTTTGGGGCGGATCATCTATATCGCGATTGCCCCCAGTTTATATGCCGACATTGTCATATGCAGGGACACGTCCGTCAACGTTGTCCCAAGCTTGTTGTTCCTCGAACTTCCTCTAGTGACGACGCTGAAGTGGCCACGCCTACTACTTCTCGTGACGCCGCTGAAGTAGACACGGCTGCTCCCTCTCGTGCAGTGCCTCATGATGTTGACACCATTTCTGTTTGTCCACGCGTTGATTCGGAGGTTCCCCTTTCAAAGAAGGCTGCAGCTACCCATCGGGTGGTGGACGATGTTTCTGCCCGACGATCGACGGTTTCTGGTGGGGCCAGGGAACGGGCAAGTAGTCACCCCCTGCTGCAAGTCGCAATTTTGATCGTCACTTCCCGCCACTTCCGGTTAGTGGTGTGAGTACCGCCGGCGATGTGGAGGTGCCTCTTCCTCGTCGTTGGAGGTATGCTAGTGTGGTGGCAATGTCTCCTGGTGACACTTCTAAGAAGGGCAGTGGACGAAAACGGGTGTCGGACGTGCCAATACTACGGATATCTCGGGCGAAGGCGAAGGCGGTGTCGCAGCCTTAAATGTGTTTTGTGACAGTTTGTTTGTTTCAGTTCGTGTAAGACTGTCATTTATTGTTATTTGAACTTTGTGCATATTTGCTTAGATCTTTACATTTATTCTTGTTATTTTGTGTTTGTGACAGTTTCCTTTCAATTCTTGTACCTTTACTTTCTCTTTAGCATGGTACATTTACTAAGGGTGGGAGTTTTGAATTGTAATGGGTTGCGTAATGTTAGTAAGCTGGCTTATTATCTGATTACTTTGTTACTAATTTTGATGTTGTTTGTTTACAGGAAACGTTTTCACTGATGATTTTCATGATGTCGTTCTGAAATTTTGGCCAGGTGTAGTTTTTTTAATAATTCTACTTCTGGCCGACAAGGGGTTGCCATCTTGGTACAGCAGTTTTGTGTGATAATGTTACATTCGTTTCTTCTGATGGGGTGGGTAGGGTTCTGACAGTCAAATTCAGTTTCGAGTCTTTGTCTTATCTGTTATCATCTGTGTACGCTCCTCGCGATATCTCCGAGCGACGGGAATTTTTCCAAAACTTGGAGTATTGTTTGATGGTTGCACGGGATTGCTTGTTGTGGGAGATTTTAATTGTGTGGTGGATGTGGCACGCGATCGATTTCCGGTCCGTTTCTACCGTGACGCCAGCCGTTCGGCTTTGTCCAGTTTCTTAATAGGTTTGATTTGCTTGATGCGCATTCACTCATATCGCCGACTACACCTGGTTTCACATGGAAGCGTTTTGTTAATGGTGAGATGATGTCGTCTCGTATTGACAGGGTTTTGCTTTCTTCTACCTTGCAGGGGACTGTCCAACGCTTCCGTACGTTGTGGTTTCCTGCTACAGATCACGCTTTATTGGGCTTCGACCTTACTCTGCGACCAATTGTCAGAGGTCCTAATTTCTGGCACTTCAATAACCAGTTGTTGATGGATGCCGAATATGTGAAAGCCATTAAGCTGTTGATCGCCAGAAGTCGTAGTTGGTCAGTTTATGGGACTGATAAAATTAAATGGTATGAACAATTGAAATGCGCGTTCCGTTTACTTACCGAGCGTTATTCGATTCTTCGTGCGCGGGCATCCCGTTCTCGCAAATGTCAGCTTGAGTCGTCCATCAATCGTGAGCTTCGAAAACTGTCCCGTTTCCCTGGTAGGTCTAAGGTCAAATTGTATGAACTTGAAGATGCATTGGAGACTTTGGATCACGATACCATAGAGGGGGCGAGGATTCGATCTCATATTCGTTGGTTTGAGGAGGGTGAGAGATCTACGTCTTACTTTCTTCGTATGGAAAAGGTCCGTCAAAGCAGAATTGAGTTTCGATCCATGCTCACTGATGGGGTGTGGAGGTGTCCGGTGTGGAAGATATCGCTGCTGTTTTACATCAGTATTATTCCGCACTGTACTCTAAGGATATCGTTCTGCAGGCAGACATAGATTTAGTTCTCTCATTTGTTGATCGAACTCTTTCCAGTGAACAAGCTAATATTTGTGATGCTCCATTCACGGTTCCGGAAGTTATCGCTGCTTTAGACAGTTTACCGCTGGGCAAATCTCCTGGTTTGGATGGTTTTACCTCCGAATTTTTCAAATATTTTCTCCCTCTTTTTGTTGACGACTTTTTATCTGTCTTGTCTCAACTGTTCCACTCTCCACAGTTGCTCAGTACAATGTGTTCTGGGGTAATTGTTCCTATCCCGAAAGGGGGATCGACGGTTGGCGGCTAACAGCCGGCCTTTGACATTGCTTTGTACTGACTATAAGCTTTTGGCCAAAGTGCTGGCTCGTCGCCTTTCGTCTGTGATCTCCAGTTTAGTTTCAGATGACCAATCCGGGTGTATACCTGGACGGACGTTGCTGATACCCGTTAACACTCGTTTTGCTATTGCAATCTTTAGCACGTACCGGCCAGGGTGGAATCTTTTTGAAGCTCGATCAGATGCAAGCCTTTGATCGGGTGGCCTATGACTATCTATTTCAACTTCTTCTGCGTATGGGTTTTGGTTCTACTTTTGTTCATTGGGTTCGTCTTGCTATACTTCTATTTCTAGTTGTGTAAAGTTTAATGGATTTCTCACTAATGATTTTGCTGTTACTCGGGGTATTCGTCAAGGATGCCCAATGTCTGCTCTACTTTACGTTCTCAGTGTCGAACCGTTACGAAATATGTTAGTCCATAATGTACATATTACTGGTATTGGTGGTGATGTGCTACTCACCACGCCTTCACTTACTTATCAGCATGCTGATGATACCACCTTAACCTTACGAGACGCCGAATCTTTGCCGCATGTGTTGGATGTCTGCCAAACTTTGGCAGAGCTACTGGTGGGAAGATCAACTGGACCAAGAGTCAGGGTTTGTGGGTTGGGTGTTTGGCCTCTTCTGCAGACTTCGTCCTTGGTGAGTTGAGAATTTCCCAGGATCCTATTCGGATTTTGGGAATAGTTTTCCACTCTAATTTCGATGTCATGCTGCAAGATACGTGGCAGGGTGTATTGCGCAGGGTATCTCGTGTCTTGGTGTCGTGGCGATTTCGTTCTTTGTCGCTAAAGGGTAAATCTCTTGTGGTGAACTCCTTGGTGGCATCGGTGTTATGGTACCCGTTGAATATACTCCTGTTGCCAAGACAGTTTGAGGCTCGATTTCGCAAATGTATACTGGATTTTATTTGGCGGGGAGGTATACATAAAGTGGCATACGGTATTCTGATTCGGAGTTATGATTGTGGAGGTATCAACTTGGTTGATGTTAACACTCGTAAACTCGCATTCCGTTTGAAGTTGTTGCAGCGTTGTTTGGATGCTTCTTGTCCTTCCACCTTGCGACAACTTCTTTCTGGATTTTTTTCTTGTTATGGTAATCTCTCTTTGGGCTTTCGGATTCTTCAATGCCGTATTTTGCCACGTTTTGTGAAATCGTTACCTTTCTATATTCAGGAAATGTTTCATGCCTGGAAGGTTCTTCTTGGGGATAAAGGATTGTCCCAGCTCCTCTTTCCCCACAAATTTTTTGATGAACCTTTGTTTTTCAATCCGGCTATTGTTGATGTTCGCCACCGAACATTTCATTTTCCTGAATTTATTAACGCAGGTTTGGTTCAGGTCCGTCATTTAATGTACGAGGTGCTCCTGCTTTTCTTCCGGTGAGGGCAGTGATTGAAATGTGTACGGACGCTGACCCGTTGGTCAATGCCCGCACAATTTTTTCACATTTTCATATGCTCAAGGAGGCGTTGCCTGTGGAGTGGTTGCCGATTTTGTCCACCCAGCCGGCACCTCTTCCGTCGTCCACACGTGCTGTGGATTTATATTTTCTGGACCACTCTGATAATCGAGTTCATTTTCAAGGTTTATCTGTGCGGCAACTGGTGGGATATTTACAGTTTTCACTCGCTACTAATTTCCCTGCTCCATTCTACTGGGGATATTGTTCCTCCTGGAGACTGGAAACGCATTCGAAAAACGCTTATTCTTCTTTTGTGGGTTTTTTTGTTTGTGATGTGGATTATTTACTCTGGTTGCGGGCGATTACCACTAATGTCAAGCTGATACATATGGACAGACATCCCACAGGGTTGTGCACTTTCTGTTCCCAGGCGCCGGAAACCATAGACCATCTGTTTTTCCAATGTCCTTTTGTACAGCCCTTGTGGTCATATGTATATAAATTATTGGCATTTTATTTTGGATGTCCCATATCAAACTGGGTATGGAGGAGATGCCTCTTAGTGGGATCTCATCCTTCGTTACCAGGAGATGCTGGAACATATTCCGTTTAATTACAAGTTTGGCACGTCAGGTTATATGTTCTGCTCGTTCAGTTTCTTTGGCACGAAATCGCGTCATTCATTTAATTTCCATGTTTAAAGTGCGTGTACGGAGACATATATATCTTCATTATCATAGATCTTTGTTACATAACTCATTAAATGTTTTTATTCTGTGTATTCTTATGTTGGTAGCTTGGTAACCCAAGGTGCCCAAGGTTATTTCTTGTGTACGTTGTTAAGATAAGTTGTTATTTCATTATATTTTTGTTACCAATGAAAGATCCATTGATTTCTTGTTTGTTAATGTTCATTATAATGTTTGTTGGATTACCTGCTGTTCCAATTACCTCTTATTTTTTCCTTTTCCTTAATTTTATTAACTTTGTGGTAATTTTCAGCATGGTAATCTATAGAGTTATTGTTACATGCTAATTCATTAACTTGTGTTTTATTTGTTGTATTTCTGTGTATACCCCTCGTTGAGGTGGGATAAATAAAGAGAAAAAAAAAAAAAAGCCGGTTCTCGTCCGATCACCGAAGCTAAGCAACGGCGGGCCCGGTTAGTACTTGGGAGGGTGACCACCTGGGAATACCGGGTGATGATGACTTTTTTTTTTTTTTCACGTTGAAATTTGTAGGTCTCGCAAAGAGCTGATCGATACGTCTCAAATTTTTTTCACAATTTCTGATTTAAGAGATAAAAAATCCTTCCCGAAAGAGAGAAAGAAAGTGGTTGACTCAATTGAAGTGCCTTAATACTAGGTGTTTATTATGGTAAACTGTTGGGAAAACATTTTGTTATAGGAACTAATCAACTTTTCCATCAACAAGTCAGTTGATAAAACACGCTTCGAAAACGAAATTCAAACATTCATTTCCTGCGATCGTTCAAGAAAAGTAGCAGCTCTCTAAGCAGGTGGCGTTAGCCGCGTTCCATTTTCACTTTAAACCAAACCCCTCCAATCAGACGTATATTGGAGAGAAAAGAAATAAACTATCTTCGCGGGTCGATCTTCGGAATGCACAAAGGGTGCGAAATCTACAAAACAGAAACTTCGTTAATGAGTAGATCCAGCCCACATCAATCTAAGGCAGTCTTATACAGATGGAATTTAAAACGTTTCCCTATTTCACAAAATTGTCTCTGCTCGTGCACGTTTTGCCTAAGAAAAGCAATTGTCGAGGGATCTGTCTGCTACACAGAAAAGGCGATGCGACAAATATTTCTGAGTTTCCTTACATAACGTTCGTTCGCTACGTTTTGTAAAATTACTTTGTCTAGAAATATCGTTGAAGAAAAGTAGCAGCTCTCTAAAGCAGTGGGTAGCCGCGTTCCATTTCACTTAAACCAAACCTCCAATCAGACGTATATTGAAGAGAAAAGAAATAAACTATCTTCTGTGTCGATCTTCGAATGCACAAAGTGCAAATCTACAAAACAGAAACTCTGTTATGAGTAGATCCAGCCCACATCAATCTAAGGCAGTCTTATACAGATGGAATTTAAAACGTTTCCTATTTTCAAAATTGTTCTGCTCGTGCACGTTTTGCCCAAGAAAAAGCAATTGTCGAGGGATCTGTTCTACACAGAAAAGGCGATGCGACAAATATTTCGAGTTTCCTTACATAACGTTCGTTCATGTTTTGTAAAATTACTTTGTCTAGAAATATAACCCAGCAGAGAGAGACTTTACTCTGAGACACCGACGATTGCACACCTTATTTATAAATCAAATATCTATTTTATATGTACATGTACATTTGAAAATTAACTTTCCAATAACGACAAGATTCTTTGCTATTGGAGTATAAAACAAAATAGGTGAGTAGAAACAACAAGAAAAAAAAGTTACAAAACAGTAAAAGCAAAATTGAAAACTTAGCAGTGAAAGAAAAACGCAGAAGGAAACGTTTCAGATAAGTAGGAACTCGATACGTGGCACGCTTCCGACTCGCGAACGGTAGTAGCCGAGTGTGACAGGTGCTGTTCCTTTATTCATTCTGTCTTCTATAACGTCAGAGAATTATTCCCAGTTTTGCAACGTACTTTCATTAATATCCATACACTTCTTTGGCGAGAGACAAAAGAGCGACTTCTGAGGCACTCCCACTAGACGGTAACCAGCGTTTAATACTATTTTGTCGTAGGGAGAGACGGAGGCGAGTACACACGACTTCTCCCGATGGAAACCAAAATACACGTTAATAAACACAGGTAAATTAATGTGTATAGCCAAATGACGATTAAAAGAAGGTGAATATTAAATAATTCTAATCCCGATGCAAGCTCGTGTTAAAATCTAAATTCTGCACACACATCTGTAAGTGATGGGATGTGGCCTCTGTAACGAGAGTAAAATACCAGATTTTGCGAAAGTAGGTCCGAAAGAAATATAAAGAAGACATAAACACCAACATGTGACTAAAGACGTTTGAGAAAAGTTCTCAGAGGCTAAATTGATCAATTTAAGTGTTCCATGTCAATGACACACACGCCTGTGAGCGACAGTTTCCATACCCCATAATGACACCTCGTGTAGTTCCGGGATGTGTAACGCAAACCAGAGTTATCAGGCTCCACCTTTCCAGCGACCTCCAGTAAAAGTGAATTCTAAAGCATCTCTTATATTTCACAGCAAGGAAATTTTGGGCTGCGAGAACGATTTTCTTTTAGAGTAACACTTAAAACACCAAATAAGAAAGAGAATTAAACTGTCATCGTTCATACCACGTTGAAAGCGCCTGTTCTCGTCCTCGAGTGCAGACGTGTTTTTCTCTCTCCTGATTGCCTTAGTGTGAGTTTAGTAGCTAAGCCTAGTGAGCGTACAGTTAATTTTTGTTTCTAATTTTGTGCTTTTGTTATTTGTTGAATATGTTGTTCAGCTTCTCAAACAAGTATGGAGTAATGCATCGCACGGTGTTTGTGGAAACTTCAAATTCAAACCATGGGGACGTGATCCATGCTGTTATGAATACGTTTGGTGCTGCTTCGGTCACTGCCGTAGTTCCTCGCCCGGGTGGATATGAGGGTAACTTTTGTTCTCCCCGACGATGTGGACCTGGCTATAGATGCTGGTCTAACTGTAAATGGCGTGCACTGTTCGGCTAATGGTGTCACTAAACGTACTATTACTGTGTCTTTTATGGACGTACCAGAATATATCGACGATGATATTATTCTAAATAAACTTAAAGATTATGCTTGTGAGGTGAAAAAAGCCCTATTATGTGGAAGAGGGACCAGGGCATATATGCAGGTATACACCATGTTCGTGTGGTAATGTTTTAATTGAAGTGTATCTCTTGCCGTACGTTGTAAAGTTTTCGATCCTTTGGGCAAGGCGGTTATGTTAAAGGTGAAGCATGATCGCCAGTCAAAAGTGTGTAATTTATGTTTGGGGGGCGGATCATTTATATCGCGATGTCCCCAGTTTATTTACCGACATTGTGTGCAAGGACATGTTCGGCAACGTTGTCCAAACTTGTTGTTCCTCGGCCTTCTTCTTGTGACGACGATGG
>NW_027467842.1:0-63342 GCF_004210375.1 Tachypleus tridentatus
ACAGAACCAAAACATAAAAACAGAACAAAACCTTTTGTTACGTTATGACAAAACAGAACAAAAACATCAAACCTTTTGTTACGTTATGACAAAACAGAACCAAAACATTAAACCTTTTGTTACGTTATGACAAAACAGAACCAAAACATCAAACCTTTTGTTACGTTATGACAAAACAGAACAAAACATCAAACCTTTTGTTACGTTATGATAAAACAGAACCAAAACATTAAACCTTGTTGTTACGTTATGACAAAACAGAACCAAAACATCAAACCTATTGTTATGTTATGATAAAAGAACCAAGACATCAAACCTGTTGTTACGTTATGATGACAAAAACAGAACCAAAACATTAAACCTATTGTTATGTCATGACAAAACAAACAAAACTTCAAACCTGTTGTTACGTTATGATAAAACAGAACCAAAACATTAAACCTTTTGTTACGTTATGATAAAACAGAACCAAAACATCAAACCTATTGTTATGTTATGATAAAAACAAACAAAACTTCAAACCTGTTGTTACGTTATGATAAAACAGAACCAAAACATCAAACCTTTTGTTACGTTATGACAAAACAGAACAAAAACTTTAAACCTTTTGTTACGTTATGATAAAACAGAACCAAGACATTAAACCTTTTGTTACGTTATGATAAAACAGAACCAAGACATTAAACCTGCTGTTACCTTTGTTGTTATGATAAACAGAAAAGACATTAAACCTACTGTTATGTTATGATAAAACAGAACCAAAACATTAAACCTGTTGTTACGTTATGATAAAACAGAACCAAAACATCAAACCTATTGTTATGTTATGACAAAACAAACAAAACTTCAAACCTGTTGTTACGTTATGATAAAACAGAACCAAGACATTAAACCTTTTGTTACGTTATGATAAAACAGAACCAAAACATCAAACCTGTTGTTACGTTATGATAAAACAAACAAAAACTTCAAACCTTTTGTTACGTTATGACAAAACAGAACCAAAACATCAAACCTTTTGTTACGTTATGACAAAACAGAACCAAAACATTAAACCTTTTGTTACGTTATGACAAAACAGAACAAAACATCAAACCTGTTGTTACGTTATGAAAACAGAACCAAGACATTAAACCTTTGTTACGTTATGATAAAACAGAACCAAAACATCAAACCTTTTGTTACGTTATGATAAAACAGAACCAAAACATCAAACCTTTTGTTACGTTATGACAAAACAGAACCAAAACATTAAACCTTTTGTTACGTTATGATAAAACAGAACATCAAACTTCAAACCTCAAACCTTTGTTACGTTATGACAAAACAGAACCAAAACATCAAACCTTTTGTTACGTTATGATAAAACAGAACCAAAACATCAAACTATTGTTATGTTATGACAAAACAAACAAAAACTTCAAACCTTGTTACGTTATGACAAAACAGAACCAAACATTAAACCTTTTGTTACAAAACAGAACATCAAACCTTTTGTTACATGATAAAACAAGAACCAAGACATCAAACCTTTTGTTACGTTATGACAAAACAGAACCAAAACATCAAACCTATTGTTATGTCATGACAAAACAAACAAAACTTCAAACCTGTTGTAACGTTATGATAAAACAGAACCAAAGACATTAAACCTATTGTTACGTTATGACAAAACAGAACAAAACAAAACTTCAAACCTGTTGTTACGTTATGACAAAACAGAACCAAAACATCAAACCTTTTGTTACGTTATGACAAAACAGAACCAAAACATCAAACCTATTGTTACGTTATGACAAAACAAACAAAAACTTCAAACCTGTTGTTACGTTATGATAAAACAGAACCAAAACATTAAACCTTTTGTTACGTTATGATAAAACAGAACCAAAACATCAAACCTTTTGTTACGTTATGACAAAACAGAACCAAAACATCAAACCTGTTGTTACGTTATGATAAAACAGAACAAAACACAAACCTTGTTATGTTACTGTTATGTCATGATAAAACAGAACCAAAACATTAAACCTGTTGTTACGTTATGATAAAACAGAACCAAGACATTAAACCTTTTGTTATGTTATGATAAAACAGAACCAAGACATTAAAACAAACAAAACTTCAAACCTTTGTTACGTTATGACAAAACAGAACCAAAACATCAAACCTTTTGTTACGTTATGACAAAACAGAACCAAAACATTAAACCTTTTGTTACGTTATGATAAAACAGAACCAAAACATCAAACCTTTTGTTACGTTATGACAAAACAGAACCAAAACATCAAACCTGTTGTTACGTTATGATAAAACAGAACCAAAACATCAAACCTATTGTTATGTTATGATAAAACAAACCAAAACATCAAACCTGTTGTTATGTTATGATAAAACAGAACCAAGACATTAAACCTTTTGTTATGTTATGATAAAACAGACCAAAACATTAAACCTGCTGTTATGTCATGATAAACAGAACCAAGACATTAAACCTACTGTTATGTCATGATAAAACAGAACCAAGACATTAAACCTGTTGTTACGTTATGATAAAACAGAACCAAAACATCAAACCTATTGTTATGTCATGATAAAACAAACAAAACTTCAAACCTGTTGTAACGTTATGATAAAACAGAACCAAGACATTAAACCTTTTGTTACGTTATGACAAAACAGAACCAAAACATCAAACCTGTTGTTACGTTATGACAAAACAAACAAAACATTCAAACCTTTTGTTACGTTATGACAAAACAGAACCAAAACATCAAACCTTTTGTTACGTTATGACAAAACAGAACAAAACATCAAACCTTTTGTTACGTTATGATAAAACAGAACCAAAACATTAAACCTTTTGTTACGTTATGACAAAACAGAACCAAAACATCAAACCTTTGTTACGTTATGACAAAACAGAACCAAAACATCAAACCTATTGTTACGTTATGACAAAACAAACCAAAACATCAAACCTGTTGTTACGTTATGATAAAACAGAACCAAAACATTAAACCTTTTGTTACGTTATGACAAAACAGAACCAAAACATCAAACCTGTTGTTATGAACCAAAACATCAAACCTAAAACAAACAAAAACAAAACTTCAAACCTGTTGTTACGTTATGACAAAACAGAACCAAAACATCAAACCTATTGTTATGTTATGACAAAACAAACAAAAACTTCAAACCTGTTGTTACGTTATGATAAAACAGAACCAAGACATTAAACCTTTTGTTACGTTATGATAAAACAGAACCAAAACATTAAACCTTTTGTTACGTTATGATAAAACAGAACCAAAACATTAAACCTTTTGTTACGTTATGATAAAACAGAACCAAAACATGACAAAACAAACCTCAAATTTGTTATGTTATGATAAAACAGAACCAAAACATTAAACCTGTTGTTACGTTATGATAAAACAGAACCAAAACATTAAACCTTTTGTTACGTTATGATAAAACAGAACAAAACATTCAAACCTTTTGTTACGTTATGATAAAACAAACCAAAACATTCAAACCTTTTGTTACGTTATGACAAAACAGAACCAAAACATTAAACCTTTTGTTACGTTATGACAAAACAGAACCAAAACATCAAACCTATTGTTATGTTATGACAAAACAAACAAAAACTTCAAACCTGTTGTTACGTTATGATAAAACAGAACCAAGACATTAAACCTTTTGTTACGTTATGACAAAACAGAACCAAAACATCAAACCTATTGTTACGTTATGACAAAACAAACAAAACACTTCAAACCTGTTGTTACGTTATGATAAAACAGAACCAAAACATCAAACCTATTGTTACGTTATGATAAAACAGAACCAAAACATCAAACCTGTTGTTACGTTATGACAAAACAGAACCAAAACATCAAACCTATTGTTATGTTATGACAAAACACAAACAAAACTTCAAACCTGTTGTTACGTTATGATAAAACAGAACCAAGACATTAAACCTTTTGTTACGTTATGATAAAACAGAACCAAAACATCAAACCTTTTGTTACGTTATGACATTAAAAACAGAACCAAAACATCAAACCTTTTGTTACGTTATGACAAAACAGAACCAAAACATCAAACCTTTTGTTACGTTATGACAAAACAGAACCAAAACATCAAACCTTTTGTTACGTTATGACAAAACAGAACCAAAACATCAAACCTATTGTTACGTTATGATAAAACAAACAAAACATTCAAACCTGTTGTTACGTTATGATAAAACAGAACCAAAACATCAAACCTATTGTTATGTTATGACAAAACAAACAAAACTTCAAACCTGTTGTAACGTTATGATAAAACAGAACCAAAACATTAAACCTTTTGTTACGTTATGATAAAACAGAACCAAAACATCAAACCTTTTGTTACGTTATGATAAAACAGAACAAAACATCAAACCTTTTGTTACGTTATGATAAAACAGAACCAAAACATTAAACCTTTTGTTACGTTATGATAAAACAGAACCAAAACATTAAACCTTTTGTTACGTTATGACAAAACAGAACCAAAACATCAAACCTATTGTTATGTTATGACGTTATGACAAAACAGAACAAAACATCAAAACATAAAACAAAATTGTTACGTATGATGATCAAAAACATGACAAAACAAACAAAAACTTCAAACCTGTTGTTACGTTATGACAAAACAGAACCAAAACATCAAACCTATTGTTATGTTATGACAAAACAAACAAAAACTTCAAACCTGTTGTTACGTTATGACAAAACAGAACCAAAACATCAAACCTATTGTTATGTTATGACAAAACAAACAAAACTTCAAACCTGTTGTAACGTTATGATAAAACAGAACCAAGACATTAAACCTTTTGTTACGTTATGATAAAACAGAACCAAAACATTCAAACCTGTTGTTATGTTATGATAAAACAGAACAAAACATTAAACCTTTTGTTACGTTATGATAAAACAGAACCAAAACATCAAACCTTTGTTATGTTATGATAAAACAGAACCAAAACATCAAACCTTTGTTACGTTATGACAAAACAGAACCAAAACATTAAACCTTTTGTTACGTTATGACAAAACAGAACCAAAACATCAAACCTTTTGTTACGTTATGACAAAACAGAACCAAAACATCAAACCTTTTGTTACGTTATGATAAAACAAAACAAAACTTCAAACCTTTTGTTACGTTATGACAAAACAGAACCAAAACATCAAACCTTTTGTTACGTTATGACAAAACAGAACCAAAACATCAAACCTTTTGTTACGTTATGACAAAACAGAACCAAAACATCAAACCTATTGTTATGTTATGATGACAAAACAAACCAAAACTTCAAACCTGTTGTTACGTTATGATAAAACAGAACCAAAACATCAAACCTTTTGTTACGTTATGACAAAACAGAACCAAAACATCAAACCTGTTGTTACGTTATGATAAAACAGAACCAAAACATTAAACCTTTGTTACGTTATGATAAAACAGAACAAAACAAAACATATGATAAAACAAACCAAACATTAAACCTTTGTTATGTTATGACAAAACAGAACCAAAACATTAAACCTTTTGTTACGTTATGACAAAACAGAACCAAAACATTAAACCTGTTGTTACGTTATGACAAAACAGAACCAAAACATCAAACCTTTTGTTACGTTATGACAAAACAAACCAAAACAAACCTTTTGTTAAAAACAAACAAAACATCAAACCTTTTGTTACGTTATGACAAAACAGAACCAAGACATTAAACCTTTTGTTACGTTATGACAAAACAGAACCAAAACATCAAACCTATTGTTATGTTATGACAAAACAGAACAAAACACTTCAAACCTGTTGTTAACGTTATGATAAAACAGAACCAAGACATTAAACCTTTTGTTACGTTATGATAAAACAGAACCAAAACATCAAACCTATTGTTATGTTATGACAAAACAAACAAAAACTTCAAACCTGTTGTTACGTTATGATAAAACAGAACCAAGACATTAAACCTTTTGTTACGTTATGATAAAACAGAACCAAAACATCAAACCTTTTGTTACGTTATGATAAAACAGAACAAAACATCAAACCTTTTGTTACGTTATGACAAAACAGAACCAAAACATCAAACCTATTGTTATGTTATGACAAAACAAACAAAAACTTCAAACCTGTTGTTACGTTATGATAAAACAGAACCAAGACATTAAACCTTTTGTTACGTTATGATAAAACAGAACCAAAACATCAAACCTATTGTTATGTTATGACAAAACAAACAAAACTTCAAACCTGTTGTAACGTTATGATAAAACAGAACCAAAACATTAAACCTTTTGTTACGTTATGATAAAACAGAACCAAAACATCAAACCTTTTGTTACGTTATGACAAAACAGAACCAAAACATCAAACCTTTTGTTACGTTATGATTAAACCTTTTGTTAAACAAAACAGAACCAAAACATCAAACCTATTGTTATGTTATGACAAAACAGAAACAAAACATCAAACCTGTTGTAACGTTATGATAAAACAGAACCAAGACATTAAACCTTTTGTTACGTTATGATAAAACAGAACCAAAACATCAAACCTTTGTTATGTTATGATAAACAAAACAAACAAAACATTCAAACCTGTTGTTACGTTATGATAAAACAGAACCAAGACATTAAACCTTTTGTTACGTTATGATAAAACAGAACCAAAACATCAAACCTTTTGTTATGTTATGACAAAACAGAACGTTATGATAAAACAAGACATTAAACCTTTTGTTACGTTATGATAAAACAGAACCAAAACATTAAACCTGTTGTTACGTTATGACAAAACAAACAAAACATTCAAACCTTTTGTTACGTTATGACAAAACAGAACCAAAACATTAAACCTTTTGTTATGTTATGACAAAACAGAACCAAAACATTAAACCTTTTGTTACGTTATGACAAAACAGAACCAAAACATCAAACCTATTGTTATGTTATGACAAAACAAACAAAAACTTCAAACCTGTTGTTACGTTATGATAAAACAGAACCAAAACATCAAACCTATTGTTATGTTATGACAAAACAAACAAAAACTTCAAACCTGTTGTAACGTTATGATAAAACAGAACGAAGACATTAAACCTTTTGTTACGTTATGATAAAACAGACCCAGACATTAAAGCTGCTGTTATGTCATGATAAACAGAACCAAGACATTAAAGCTACTGTTATGTCATGATAAAACAGACCAAGACATTAAACCTGCTGTTATGTCATGATAAACAGAACTAAGACATTAAAACTACTGTTATGTCATGATAAAACAGAACCAAGACATTAAACCTGTTGTTACGTTATGACAAAACAGAACAAAACAAAACATGACAAAACAAACCTGTTGTTATGTCATGACAAAACAAACAAAACTTCAAACCTGTTGTAACGTTATGATAAAACAGAACCAAGACATTAAACCTTTTGTTACGTTATGACAAAACAGAACCAAAACATCAAACCTTTTGTTACGTTATGACAAAACAAACAAAAACTTCAAACCTTTGTTACGTTATGATAAAACAGAACCAAGACATTAAACCTTTTGTTACGTTATGACAAAACAGAACCAAAACATCAAACCTATTGTTATGTTATGACAAAACAAACAAAAACTTCAAACCTGTTGTTACGTTATGATAAAACAGAACCAAGACATTAAACCTTTTGTTACGTTATGATAAAACAGAACCAAAACATCAAACCTATTGTTATGTTATGACAAAACAAACAAAAACTTCAAACCTGTTGTAACGTTATGATAAAACAGAACCAAGACATTAAACCTTTTGTTACGTTATGATAAAACAGAACCAAAACATCAAACCTTTTGTTACGTTATGACAAAACAGAACCAAAACATCAAACCTTTTGTTACGTTATGATAAAACAGAACCAAAACATCAAACCTTTTGTTACGTTATGATAAAACAGAACCAAAACATCAAACCTTTTGTTACGTTATGACAAAACAGAACCAAAACATCAAACCTATTGTTACGTTATGATAAAACAAACAAAACATCAAACCTTTTGTTACGTTATGACAAAACAGAACCAAAACATCAAACCTATTGTTATGTTATGACAAAACAAACCAAAACTTCAAACCTGTTGTTACGTTATGACAAAACAGAACCAAAACATCAAACCTATTGTTATGTTATGACAAAACAAACAAAAACTTCAAACCTGTTGTAACGTTATGATAAAACAGAACCAAGACATTAAACCTTTGTTACGTTATGATAAAACAAACCAAAACATTAAACCTGTTGTTATGTTATGATAAAACAGAACCAAGACATTAAACCTTTGTTATGTTATGATAAAACAGACCAAAACATTCAAACCTGTTGTTATGTTATGATAAAACAGAACCAAGACATTAAACCTATTGTTATGTTATGATAAAACAGAACCAAGACATTAAACCTGTTGTTACGTTATGACAAAACAAACAAAACATTCAAACCTTTTGTTACGTTATGACAAAACAGAACCAAAACATCAAACCTTTTGTTATGTTATGATAAAACAGAACCAAAACATTAAACCTTTTGTTACGTTATGACAAAACAGAACCAAAACATCAAACCTATTGTTATGTCATGACAAAACAAACAAAAACTTCAAACCTGTTGTTACGTTATGATAAAACAGAACCAAAACATCAAACCTATTGTTATGTTATGACAAAACAAACAAAAACTTCAAACCTGTTGTAACGTTATGATAAAACAGAACCAAAACATTAAAGACATTAAACCTGTTTTGTTATGTTATGATAAAACAGACCAAGACATTAAACCTGCTGTTATGTTATGATAAACAGAACCAAGACATTAAAGCTACTGTTATGTCATGATAAAACAGAACCAAGACATTAAACCTGTTGTTACGTTATGATAAAACAGAACAAAACATCAAACCTGTTGTTATGTCATGACAAAACAAACAAAACTTCAAACCTGTTGTTACGTTATGATAAAACAGAACCAAGACATTAAACCTTTTGTTACGTTATGACAAAACAGAACCAAAACATCAAACCTGTTGTTACGTTATGACAAAACAAACAAAAACTTCAAACCTTTTGTTACGTTATGACAAAACAGAACCAAAACATCAAACCTTTTGTTACGTTATGACAAAACAGAACCAAAACATTAAACCTTTTGTTACGTTATGACAGAAAAACAGAACCAAAACATTAAACCTTTTGTTACGTTATGACAAAAAACAAAACATCAAACCTTTTGTTACATGACAAAACAGACAAAACATCAAACCTTTTGTTACGTTATGACAAAACAGAACCAAAACATCAAACCTTTTGTTACGTTATGATAAAAAACAAAAACCAAAACATCAAACCTTTTGTTACGTTATGACAAAACAAACCAAAACATCAAACCTTTTGTTACGTTATGATAAAACAGAACCAAAACATTAAACCTTTTGTTACGTTATGATAAAACAGAACAAACACCAAACCTTTTGTTACATGACAAAACAGAACCAAAACATCAAACCTTTGTTACGTTATGACAAAACAGAACCAAAACATCAAACCTTTTGTTACGTTATGACAAAACAGAACCAAAACATCAAACCTAAACCTTTGTTACGTTATGTAAAACATGACAAAACAAAACACAAAACAAAACTTCAAACCTTTTGTTACGTTATGACAAAACAGAACAAAACAAAACATCAAACCTTTTGTTACGTTATGACAAAACAGAACCAAAACATTAAACCTTTTGTTACGTTATGACAAAACAGAACCAAAACATCAAACCTTTTGTTACGTTATGACAAAACAGAACAAAACTTCAAACCTTTTGTTACGTTATGATAAAACAGAACCAAGACATTAAACCTTTTGTTACGTTATGACAAAACAGAACCAAAACATCAAACCTATTGTTATATCATGACAAAACAAACAAAAACTTCAAACCTGTTGTAACGTTATGATAAAACAGAACCAAGACATTAAACCTTTTGTTACGTTATGATAAAACAGAACCAAAACATCAAACCTTTTCTTACGTTATGACAAAACAGAACCAAAACATCAAACCTGTTGTAACGTTATGATAAAACAGAACGAAGACATTAAACCTTTTGTTACGTTATGATAAAACAGACCAAAACATTAAACCTGTTGTTATGTCATGACAAAACAAACAAAACTTCAAACCTTTTGTTACGTTATGACAAAACAGAACCAAAACATCAAACGTTTTGTTACGTTATTACAAAACAGAACCAAAACATCAAACCTTTTGTTACGTTATGACAAAACACAACCAAAACATTAAATCTTTTGTTACGTTATGACAAAACAGAACCAAAACATCAAACCTTTTGTTACGTTATGACAAAACAGAACCAAAACATCAAACCTGTTGTTACGTTATGACAAAACAAAACCAAAACATCAAACCTTTTGTTACGTTATGATAAAACAAACAAAACTTCAAACCTTTTGTTACGTTATGATAAAACAAACAAAAACTTCAAACCTTTTGTTACGTTATGATAAAACAGAACCAAGACATTAAACCTTTTGTTACGTTATGACAAAACAGAACCAAAACATCAAACCTATTGTTATGTCATGACAAAACAAACAAAACTTCAAACCTGTTGTAACGTTATGATAAAACAGAACCAAGACATTAAACCTTTTGTTACGTTATGATAAAACAGACCCAGACATTAAAGCTGCTGTTATGTCATGATAAACAGAGCCAAGACATTAAAGCTACTGTTATGTCATGATAAAACAGACCAAGACATTAAAGCTGCTGTTATGTCATGATAAACAGAGCTAAGACATTAAAGCTACTGTTATGTCATGATAAAAAAGAACCAAGACATTAAACCTGTTGTTACGTTATGACAAAACAGAACCAAAACATTAAATCTTTTGTTACGTTATGACAAAACAGAACCAAAACATCAAACCTTTTGTTATGTTATGACAAAACGGAACCAAAACATTAAATCTTTTGTTACGTTATGACAAAACAGAACCAAAACATCAAACCTATTGTTATGTCATGACAAAACAAACAAAAACTTCAAACCTGTTGTTACATTATGACAAAACAGAACCAAAACATCAAACCTATTGTTATGTCATGACAAAACAAACAAAAACTTCAAACCTGTTGTAACGTTATGATAAAACAGAACCAAGACATTAAACCTATTGTTAAGTTATGATAAAACAGAACCAAAACATCAAACCTATTGTTATGTCATGACAAAACAAACAAAAACTTCAAACCTGTTGTAACGTTATGATAAAACAGAACCAAGACATTAAACCTTTTGTTACGTTATGATAAAACAGAACCAAAACATCAAACCTATTATTATGTTATGACAAAACAAACAAAAACTTCAAACCTGTTGTAACGTTATGATAAAACAGAACGAAGACATTAAACCTTTTGTTACGTTATGATAAAACAGAACCAAAACATCAAACCTTTTGTTACGTTATGACAAAACAGAACCAAAACATCAAACCTTTTGTTACGTTATGACAAAACAGAACCAAAACATTAAACCTTTTGTTACGTTATGACAAAAAGAACCAAAACATCAAACCTATTGTTATGTCATGACAAAACAAACAAAACTTCAAACCTGTTGTTACGTTATGAAAAACAGAACCAAAACATCAAACCTATTGTTATGTTATGACAAAACTAACAAAAACTTCAAACCTGTTGTTTCGTTATGACAAAACAGAACCAAAACATCAAACCTATTGTTATGTCATGACAAAACAAACAAAAACTTCAAACCTGTTGTAACGTTATGATAAAACAGAACCAAGACATTAAACCTTTTGTTACGTTATGATAAAACAGAACCAAACATTAAACCTGCTGTTATGTCATAATAAACAGAACAAAGACATTAAACCTACTGTTATGTCATGATAAAACAGACCAAGACATTAAACCTGCTGTTATGTCATGATAAAAAACAAACAAAGACATTAAACCTACTGTTATGTTATGATAAAAAAGAACCAAGACATTAAACCTGTTGTTACGTTATGACAAAACAGAACCAAAACATTAAATCTTTTGTTACGTTATGACAAAACAGAACCAAAACATTAAATCTTTTGTTACGTTATGACAAAACAGAACCAAAACATCAAACCTATTGTTATGTTATGACAAAACAAACAAAACTTCAAACCTGTTGTTACATTATGACAAAACAGAACCAAAACATCAAACCTATTGTTATGTCATGACAAAACAAACAAAAACTTCAAACCTGTTGTAACGTTATGAGAAAACAGAACCAAGACAATAAACCTATTGTTAAGTTATGATAAAACAGAACCAAAACATCAAACCTATTGTTATGTCATGACAAAACAAACAAAACTTCAAACCTGTTGTAACGTTATGATAAAACAGAACCAAGACATTAAACCTTTTGTTACGTTATGATAAAACAGAACCAAAACATCAAACCTTCTGTTACGTTATGATAAAACAAACAAAAACTTGAAACCTTTTGTTACGTTATGACAAAACAGAACCAAAACATCAAACCTATTGTTATGTTATGACAAAACAAACAAAACTTCAAACCTGTTGTAACGTTATGATAAAACAGAACCAAGACATTAAACCTTTTGTTACGTTATGATAAAACAGAACCAAAACATCAAACTTATTGTTATGTTATGACAAAACAAACAAAACTTCAAACCTGTTGTAACGTTATGATAAAACAGAACCAAGACATTAAACCTTTTGTTACGTTATGATAAAACAGAACCAAAACATCAAACCTTTTGTTACGTTATGACAAAACAGAACCAAAACATCAAACCTTTTCTTACGTTATGACAAAACAGAACCAAAACATCAAACCTTTTGTTACGTTATGACAAAACAGAACCAAAACATCAAACCTATTGTTATGTCATGACAAAACAAACAAAACTTCAAACCTGTTGTAACGTTATGATAAAACAGAACCAAAACATTAAACCTTTTGTTACGTTATGATAAAACAGAACCAAGACATTAAACCTGCTGTTATGTCATGATAAACAGAACCAAGACATTAAACCTTTTGTTATGTTATGATAAAACAGACCAAGACATTAAAGCTGCTGTTATGTCATGATAAACAGAGCTAAGACATTAAAGCTATTGTTATGTCATGATAAAACAGAACCAAGACATTAAACCTGTTGTTACGTTAAGACAAAACAAACAAAACCTTCAAACATTTTGTTACGTTATGACAAAACAGAACCAAAACATTAAACCTTTTGTTATGTTATGACAAAACCGAACCAAAACATTAAATCTTTTGTTACGTTATGACAAAACAGAACCAAAACATCAAACCTATTGTTATGTCATGACAAAACAAACAAAAACTCTAAACCTGTTGTTACGTTATGATAAAAAAGAACCAAAACATCAAACCTATTGTTATGTCATGACAAAACAAACAAAAACTTCAAACCTGTTGTAACGTTATGATAAAACAGAACGAAGACATTAAACCTTTTGTTACGTTATGATAAAACAGACCCAGACATTAAAGCTGCTGTTATGTCATGATAAACAGAGCCAAGACATTAAAGCTACTGTTATGTCATGATAAAACAGACCAAGACATTAAAGCTGCTGTTATGTCATGATAAACAGAGCTAAGACATTAAAGCTACTGCTATGTCATGATAAAACAGAACCAAGACATTAAACCTGTTGTTACGTTATGACAAAACAGAAACAAAACATCAAACCTGTTGTTATGTCATAACAAAACAAACAAAAACTTCAAACCTGTTGTAACGTTATGATAAAACAGAACCAAGACATTAAACCTTTTGTTACGTTATGATAAAACAGAACCAAAACATCAAACCTTTTGTTACGTTATGATAAAACAAACAAAAACTTCAAACCTTTTGTTACGTTATGACAAAACAGAACCAAGACATTAAACCTTTTGTTACGTTATGACAAAAATGAACCAAAACATCAAACCTATTGTTATGTTATGACAAAATAAACAAAAACTTCAAACCTGTTGTAACTTTATGATAAAACAGAACCAAGACATTAAACCTTTTGTTACGTTATGATAAAACAGAACCAAAACATCAAACTTATTATTATGTTATGACAAAACAAACAAAACTTCAAACCTGTTGTAACGTTATGATAAAACAGAACCAAGACATTAAACGTTTTGTTACGTTATGATAAAACAGAACCAAAACATCAAACCTTTTGTTACGTTATGACAAAACAGAACCAAAACATCAAACCTTTTCTTACGTTATGACAAAACAGATCGAAAACATCAAATCTTTTCTTACGTTATGATAAAACAGAACCAAAACATCAAACCTTTTGTTACGTTATGACAAAACAGAACCAAAACATCAAACCTATTGTTATGTCATGACAAAACAAACAAAAACTTCAAACCTGTTGTTACGTTATGAAAAACAGAACAAAACATCAAACCTATTGTTATGTTATGACAAAACAAACAAAAACTTCAAACCTGTTGTTACGTTATGACAAAACAGAACCAAAACATAAAACCTATTGTTATGTCATGACAAAACAAACAAAAACTTCAAACCTGTTGTAACGTTATGATAAAACAGAACGAAGACATTAAACCTTTTGTTACGTTATGATAAAACAGACCCAGACATTAAAGCTGCTGTTATGTCATGATAAACAGAGCCAAGACATTAAAGCTACTGTTATGTCATGATAAAACAGACCAAGACATTAAAGCTGCTGTTATGTCATGATAAACAGAGCTAAGACATTAAAGCAAATTTTATGTCATGATAAAACAGAACCAAGACATTAAACCTGTTGTTACGTTAAGACAAAACAAACAAAACCTTCAAACATTTTGTTACGTAATGACAAAACAGAACCAAAACATCAAACCTTTTGTTATGTTATGACAAAACCGAACCAAAACATTAAATCTTTTGTTACGTTATGACAAAACAGAACCAAAACATCAAACCTATTGTTATGTCATGACAAAACAAACAAAAACTTCAAACCTGTTGTTACGTTATGATAAAAAAGAACCAAAACATCAAACCTATTGTTATGTCATGATAAAACAAACAAAAACTTCAAACCTGATGTAACGTTATGATAAAACAGAACGAAGACATTAAACCTTTTGTTATGTTATGATAAAACAGACCAAGACATTAAAGCTGCTGTTATGTCATGATAAACAGAGCTAAGACATTAAAGCTACTGCTATGTCATGATAAAACAGAACCAAGACATTAAACCTGTTGTTACGTTATGATAAAACAGAACAAAAACATCAAACCTGTTGTTATGTCATAACAAAACAAACAAAAACTTCAAACCTGTTGTAACGTTATGATAAAGCAGAACCAAGACATTAAACCTTTTGTTACGTTATGACAAAACAGAACCAAAACATCAAACCTGTTGTTATGTCATGACAAAACAAACAAAAACTTCAAACCTTTTGTTACGTTATGACAAAACAGAACCAAAACATCAAACGTTTTGTTACGTTATTACAAAACAGAACCAAAACATTAAACCTTTTGTTACGTTATGACAAAACAGAACCAAAACATTAAATCTTTTGTTACGTTATGACAAAACAGAACCAAAACATGAAACCTTTTGTTACGTTATGACAAAACAGAACCAAAACATCAAACCTGTTGTTGCGTTAAGACAAAACAAAACCAAAACATCAAACCTTTTGTTACGTTATGATAAAACAAACAAAAACTTCAAACCTTTTGTTACGTTATGACAAAACAGAACCAAAACATCAAACCTTTTGTTACGTTATTACAAAACAGAACCAAAACATTAAACCTTTTGTTACGTTATGACAAAACAGAACCAAAACATTAAACCTTTTGTTACGTTATGATAAAACAGAACCAAGACATTAAACCTTTTGTTACGTTATGACAAAACAGAACCAAAACATCAAACCTGTTGTTATGTCATGACAAAACAAACAAAAACTTCAAACCTTTTGTTACGTTATGACAAAACAGAACCAAAACATCAAACCTTTGTTACGTTATTACAAAACAGAACCAAAACATTAAACCTCTTGTAACGTTATGACAAAACAGAACCAAAACATTAAATCTTTTGTTACGTTATGACAAAACAGAACCAAAACATGAAACCTTTTGTTACGTTATGATAAAACAGAACCAAGACATTAAACCTTTTGTTACGTTATGACAAAACAGAACCAAAACATCAAACCTATTGTTATGTCATGACAAAACAAACAAAAACTTCAAACCTGTTGTAACGTTATGAGAAAACAGAACCAAGACATTAAACCTATTGTTAAGTTATGATAAAACAGAACCAAAATATCAAACCTATTGTTATGTCATGACAAAACAAACAAAAACTTCAAACCTGTTGTTACATTATGACAAAACAGAACCAAAACATCAAACCTATTGTTATGTCATGACAAAACAAACAAAAACTTCAAACCTTTTGTTACGTTATGATAAAACAGAACCAAGACATTAAACCTTTTGTTACGTTATGACAAAACAGAACCAAAACATCAAACCTATTGTTATGTTATGACAAAACAAACAAAACTTCAAACCTGTTGTAACGTTATGATAAAACAGAACCAAGACATAAAACCTTTTGTTACGTTATGATAAAACAGAACCAAAACATCAAACCTATTGTTATGTCATGACAAAACAAAGAAAAAAACTTCAAACCTGTTGTTACGTTATGAAAAACAGAACCAAAACATCAAACCTATTGTTATGTTATGACAAAACAAACAAAACTTCAAACCTGTTGTAACGTTATGATAAAACAGAACCAAAACATCAAACCTTTTCTTACGTTATGACAAAACAGAACCAAAACATCAAACCTTTTCTTACGTTATGATAAAACAGAACGAAGACATTAAACCTTTTGTTACGTTATGATAAAACAGACCCAGACATTAAAGCTGCTGTTATGTCATGATAAACAGAGCCAAGACATTAAAGCTACTGTTATGTCATGATAAAACAGACCAAGACATTAAAGCTGCTGTTATGTCATGATAAACAGAGCTAAGACATTAAAGCTACTGTTATGTCATGATAAAACAGAACCAAGACATTAAACCTGTTGTTACGTTATGACAAAACAGAACCAAAACATCAAACCTATTGTTATGTCATAACAAAACAAACAAAACTTCAAACCTGTTGTAACGTTATGATAAAACAGAACCAAGACATTAAACCTTTTGTTACGTTATGACAAAACAGAACCAAAACATCAAACCTGTTGTTACGTTATGACAAAACAGAACCAAAACATTAAACCTTTTGTTACGTTATGACAAAACAGAACCAAAACATCAAACCTGTTGTTACGTTATGACAAAAAAAAAAACAAAACATCAAACCTTTTGTTACGTTATGATAAAACAAACAAAAACTTCAAACCTTTTGTTACGTTATGATAAAACAGAACCAAGACATTAAACCTTTTGTTACGTTATGACAAAACAGAACCAAAACATCAAACCTATTGTTATGTCATGACAAAACAAAGAAAAACTTCAAACCTGTTGTAACGTTATGATAAAACAGAACCAAGACATTAAACCTTTTGTTACGTTATGATAAAACAGAACCAAAACATCAAACCTATTGTTATGTCATGACAAAACAAACAAAAACTTCAAACCTGTTGTTACGTTATGACAAAACAGAACCAAAACATCAAACCTATTGTGATGTCATGACAAAACAAACAAAACTTCAAACCTGTTGTAACGTTATGATAAAACAAAACCAAGACATTAAACCTTTTGTTACGTTATGATAAAACAGAACCAAAACATTAAACCTTTTGTTACGTTATGACAAAACAGAACCAAAACATCAAACCTTTTGTTACGTTATGATAAAACAAACAAAACTTCAAACCTTTGTTACGTTATGATAAAACAGAACCAAGACATTAAACCTTTTTTTACGTTATGACAAAACAGAACCAAAACATCAAACCTATTGTTATGTTATGACAAAACAAACAAAAACATCAAACCTGTTGTAACGTTATGATAAAACAGAACCAAAACATCAAACCTTTTGTTACGTTATGACAAAACAGAACCAAAACATCAAACCTTTTGTTACGTTATGACAAAACAGAACCAAAACATTAAACCTTTTGTTACGTTATGATAAAACAGAACCAAAACATCAAACCTGTTGTTACGTTATGACAAAACAGAACCAAAACATCAAACCTATTGTTATGTCATGACAAAACAAACAAAAACTTCAAACCTGTTGTTACGTTATGACAAAACAGAACCAAAACATCAAACATATTTTTATGTTATGACAAAACAAACAAAAACTTCAAACCTGTTGTAACGTTATGATAAAACAGAACCAAGACTTAAACCTTTTGTTACGTTATGATAAAACAGAACCAAAACATCAAACCTTTTGTTACGTTATGACAACACAGAACCAAAACATCAAACCTTTTGTTACGTTATGACAAAACAGAACCAAAACATCAAACCTTTTGTTACGTTATGATAAAACAAAACCAAAACATCAAACCTGTTGTTACGTTAAGACAAAACAGAACCAAAACATCAAACCTATTGTTATGTCATGATAAAACAAACAAAAACTTCAAACCTGTTGTTACGTTATGACAAAACAGAACCAAAACATCAAACCTATTGTTATGTCATGACAAAACAAACAAAAACTTCAAACCTGTTGTAACGTTATGATAAAACAGAACCAAGACATTAAACCTTTTGTTACGTTATGATAAAACAGACCCAGACATTAAAGCTGCTATTATGTCATGATAAACAGAGCCAAGACATTAAAGCTACTGTTATGTCATGATAAAACAGACCAAGACATTAAAGCTGCTGTTATGTCATGATAAACAGAGCTAAGACATTAAAGCTACTGTTATGTCATGATAAAAAAGAACCAAAACATTAAACCTGGGTTTACGTTATGACAAAACAGAACCAAAACATCAAACCTATTGTTATGTCATAACAAAACAAACAAAAACTTCAAACCTGTTGTAACGTTATGATAAAACAGAACAAAGACATTAAACCTTTTGTTACGTTATGACAAAACAGAACCAAAACATCAAACCTGTTGTTATGTCATGACAAAACAAACAAAACTTCAAACCTTTTGTTACGTTATGACAAAACAGAACCAAAACATCAAACCTTTTGTTACGTTATGACAAAACAGAACCAAAACATCAAACCTTTTGTTACGTTATGACAAAACAGAACCAAAACATTAAATCTTTTGTTACGTTATGACAAAACAGAACCAAAACATTAAACCTTTTGTTACGTTATGACAAAACAGAACCAAAACATCAAACCTTTTGTTGCGTTATGACAAAACAAAACCAAAACATCAAACCTTTTGTTACGTTATGATAAAACAAACAAAACTTCAAACCTTTTGTTACGTTATGATAAAACAGAACCAAGACATTAAGCCTTTTGTTACGTTATGACAAAACAGAACCAAAACATCAAACCTGTTGTTATGTCATGACAAAACAAACAAAACTTCAAACCTTTTGTTACGTTATGACAAAACAGAACCAAAACATCAAACCTTTTGTTACGTTATGACAAAACAGAACCAAAACATTAAACCTCTTGTAACGTTATGACAAAACAGAACCAAAACATTAAATCTTTTGTTACGTTATGACAAAACAGAACCAAAACATTAAACCTTTTGTTACGTTATGATAAAACAGAACCAAGACATTAAACCTTTTGTTACGTTATGACAAAACAGAACCAAAACATCAAACCTATTGTTATATCATGACAAAACAAACAAAAACTTCAAACCTGTTGTAACGTTATGATAAAACAGAACCAAGACATTAAACCTATTGTTAAGTTATGATAAAACAGAACCAAAATATCAAACCTATTGTTATGTCATGACAAAACAAACAAAAACTTCAAACCTGTTGTTACATTATGACAAAACAGAACCAAAACATCAAACCTATTGTTATGTTATGACAAAATAAACAAAAACTTCAAACCTGTTGTAACTTTATGATAAAACAGAACCAAGACATAAAACCTTTTGTTACGTTATGATAAAACAGAACCAAAACATCAAACATATTATTATGTTATGACAAAACAAACAAAAACTTCAAACCTGTTGTAACGTTATGATAAAACAGAACCAAGACATTAAGCCTTTGTTACGTTATGATAAAACAGAGCCAAAACATCAAACCTTTTGTTACGTTATGACAAAACAGAACCAAAACATCAAACCTTTTCTTACGTTTTGACAAAACAGAACCAAAACATCAAACCTTTTGTTACGTTATGACAAAACAGAACCAAAACATTAAATCTTTTGTTACGTTATGACAAAACAGAACCAAAACATCAAACCTATTGTTATGTCATGACAAAACAAACAAAACTTCAAACCTGTTGTTACGTTATGAAAAACAGAAACAAAACATCAAACCTATTGTTATGTTATGACAAAACAAACAAAACTTCAAACCTGTTGTAACGTTATGATAAAACAGAACCAAAACATCAAACCTTTTCTTACGTTATGACAAAACAGAACCAAAACATCAAACCTTTTCTTACGTTATGATAAAACAGAACGAAGACATTAAACCTTTTGTTACGTTATGATAAAACAGACCCAGACATTAAAGCTGCTGTTATGTCATGATAAACAGAGCCAAGACATTAAAGCTACTGTTATGTCATGATAAAACAGACCAAGACATTAAAGCTGCTGTTATGTCATGATAAACAGAACTAAGACATTAAAGCTACTGTTATGTCATGATAAAACAGAACCAAGACATTAAACCTGTTGTTACGTTATGACAAAACAGAACCAAAACATCAAACCTATTGTTATTTCATAACAAAACAAACAAAAACTTCAAACCTGTTGTAACGTTATGATAAAACAGAACCAAGACATTAAACCTTTTGTTACGTTATGACAAAACAGTACCAAAACATCAAACCTGTTGTTACGTTATGACAAAACAGAACCAAAACATTAAACCTTTTGTTACGTTATGACAAAACAGAACCAAAACATCAAACCTGTTGTTACGTTATGACAAAACAAAACCAAAACATCAAACCTTTTGTTACGTTATGATAAAACAAACAAAACTTCAAACCTTTTGTTACGTTATGATAAAACAGAACCAAGACATTAAGCCTTTTGTTACGTTATGACAAAACAGAACCAAAACATCAAACCTATTGTTATGTCATGACAAAACAAAGAAAAACTTCAAACCTGTTGTAACGTTATGAGAAAACAGAACCAAGACATTAAACCTTTTGTTACGTTATGATAAAACAGAACCAAAATATCAAACCTATTGTTATGTCATGACAAAACAAACAAAAACTTCAAACCTGTTGTTACGTTATGACAAAACAGAACCAAAACATCAAACCTATTGTGATGTCATGACAAAACAAACAAAAACTTCAAACCTGTTGTAACGTTATGATAAAACAAAACCAAGACATTAAACCTTTTGTTACGTTATGATAAAACAGAACCAAAACATTAAATCTTTTGTTACGTTATGACAAAACAGAACCAAAACATCAAACCTTTTGTTACGTTATGATAAAACAAACAAAAACTTCAAACCTTTTGTTACGTTATGATAAAACAGAACCAAGACATTAAACCTTTTTTTACGTTATGACAAAACAGAACCAAAACATCAAACCTATTGTTATGTTATGACAAAATAAACAAAAACTTCAAACCTGTTGTAACGTTATGATAAAACAGAACCAAGACATTAAACCTGCTGTTATGTTATGATAAACAGAACCAAGACATTAAACCTATTGTTATGTCATGATAAAACAGACCAAGACATTAAAGCTGCTGTTATGTCATGATAAACAGAGCTAAGACATTAGAGCTACTGTTATGTCATGATAAAACAGAACCAAGACATTAAACCTGTTGTTACGTTATGACAAAACAGAACCAAAACATCAAACCTATTGTTATGTCATGACAAAACAAACAAAACTTCAAACCTGTTGTAACGTTATGATAAAGCAGAACCAAGACATTAAACCTTTTGTTACGTTATGACAAAACAGAACCAAAACATCAAACCTGTTGTTACGTTATGACAAAACAGAACCAATACATTAAACCTTTTGTTACGTTATGACAAAACAGAACCAAAACATCAAACCTGTTGTTGCGTTAAGACAAAACAAAACTAAAACATCAAACCTTTTGTTACGTTATGATAAAACAAACAAAAACTTCAAACCTTTTGTTACGTTATGATAAAACAGAACCAAGACATTAAGCCTTTTGTTACGTTATGACAAAACAGAACCAAAACATCAAACCTATTGTTATGTCATGACAAAACAAAGAAAAACTTCAAACCTGTTGTAACGTTATGAGAAAACAGAACCAAGACATTAAACCTTTTGTTACGTTATGATAAAACAGAACCAAAATATCAAACCTATTGTTATGTCATGACAAAACAAACAAAAACTTCAAGCCTGTTGTAACGTTATGAGAAAACAGAACCAAGACATTAAACCTATTGTTAAGTTATGATAAAACAGAACCAAAATATCAAACCTATTGTTATGTCATGACAAAACAAACAAAAACTTCAAACCTGTTGTTACATTATGACAAAACAGAACCAAAACATCAAACCTATTGTTATGTCATGACAAAACAAACAAAAACTTCAAACCTGTTGTTACGTTATGACAAAACAGAACCAAAACATCAAACATATTTTTATGTTATGACAAAACAAACAAAAACTTCAAACCTGTTGTAACGTTATGATAAAACAGAACCAAGACTTAAACCTTTTGTTACGTTATGATAAAACAGAACCAAAACATCAAACCTTTTGTTACGTTATGACAACACAGAACCAAAACATCAAACCTTTTCTTACGTTATGACAAAACAGAACCAAAACATCAAACCTTTTCTTACGTTATGACAAAACAGAACCAAAACATCAAACCTTTTCTTACGTTATGACAAAACAGAACCAAAACATCAAACCTTTTGTTACGTTATGATAAAACAAAACCAAAACATCAAACCTGTTGTTACGTTATGACAAAACAGAACCAAAACATCAAACCTATTGTTATGTCATGATAAAACAAACAAAAACTTCAAACCTGTTGTTACGTTATGACAAAACAGAACCAAAACATCAAACCTATTGTTATGTCATGACAAAACAAACAAAAACTTCAAACCTGTTGTAACGTTATGATAAAACAGAACCAAGACATTAAACCTTTTGTTACGTTATGATAAAACAGAACCAAAACATTAAACCTTTTGTTACGTTATGATAAAACAAACAAAAACTTCAAACCTGTTGTAACGTTATGATAAAACAGAACGAAGACATTAAACCTTTTGTTACGTTATGATAAAACAGACCCAGACATTAAAGCTGCTGTTATGTCATGATAAACAGAGCCAAGACATTAAAGCTACTGTTATGTCATGATAAAACCGACCAAGACATTAAAGCTGCTGTTATGTCATGATAAACAGAGCTAAGACATTAAAGCTACTGTTATGTCATGATAAAAAAGAACCAAAACATTAAACCTGGGTTTACGTTATGACAAAACAGAACCAAAACATCAAACCTTTTGTTATGTCATAACAAAACAAACAAAAACTTCAAACCTGTTGTAACGTTATGATAAAGCAGAACAAAGACATTAAACCTTTTGTTACGTTATGACAAAACAGAACCAAAACATCAAACCTGTTGTTATGTCATGACAAAACAAACAAAAACTTCAAACCTTTTGTTACGTTATGACAAAACAGAACCAAAACATCAAACCTTTTGTTACGTTATGACAAAACAGAACCAAAACATCAAACCTTTTGTTACGTTATGACAAAACAGAACCAAAACATTAAACCTTTTGTTACGTTATGACAAAACAGAACCAAAACATTAAACCTTTTGTTACGTTATGACAAAACAGAACCAAAACATCAAACCTGTTGTTGCGTTAAGACAAAACAAAACCAAAACATCAAACCTTTTGTTACGTTATGATAAAACAAACAAAACTTCAAACCTTTTGTTACGTTATGATAAAACAGAACCAAGACATTAAACCTTTTGTTACGTTATGACAAAACAGAACCAAAACATCAAACCTGTTGTTATGTCATGACAAAACAAACAAAACTTCAAACCTTTTGTTACGTTATGACAAAACAGAACCAAAACATCAAACCTTTTGTTACGTTATGACAAAACAGAACCAAAACATTAAACCTCTTGTTACGTTATGACAAAACAGAACCAAAACATTAAACCTTTTGTTACGTTATGACAAAACAGAACCAAAACATTAAACCTTTTGTTACGTTATGATAAAACAGAACCAAGACATTAAACCTTTTGTTACGTTATGACAAAACAGAACCAAAACATCAAACCTATTGTTATATCATGACAAAACAAACAAAAACTTCAAACCTGTTGTAACGTTATGATAAAACAGAACCAAGACATTAAACCTATTGTTACGTTATGATAAAACAGAACCAAAACATCAAACCTATTGTTATGTCATGACAAAACAAACAAAACTTCAAACCTTTTGTTACGTTATGATAAAACAGAACCAAGACATAAAACCTTTTGTTACGTTATGATAAAACAGAACCAAAACATCAAACCTATTGTTATGTTATGACAAAACAAACAAAACTTCAAACCTGTTGTAACGTTATGATAAAACAGAACCAAGACATTAAACCTTTGTTACGTTATGATAAAACAGAGCCAAAACATCAAACCTTTTGTTACGTTATGACAAAACAGAACCAAAACATCAAACCTTTTGTTACGTTATGACAAAACAGAACCAAAACATCAAACCTATTGTGATGTCATGACAAAACAAACAAAAACTTCAAACCTGTTGTAACGTTATGATAAAACAAAACCAAGACATTAAACCTTTTGTTACGTTATGATAAAACAGAACCAAAACATTAAATCTTTTGTTACGTTATGACAAAACAGAACCAAAACATCAAACCTTTTGTTACGTTATGATAAAACAAACAAAAACTTCAAACCTTTTGTTACGTTATGATAAAACAGAACCAAGACATTAAACCTTTTTTTACGTTATGACAAAACAGAACCAAAACATCAAACCTATTGTTATGTTATGACAAAATAAACAAAAACTTCAAACCTGTTGTAACGTTATGATAAAACAGAACCAAGACATTAAAGCTGCTGTTATGTCATGATAAACAGAGCCAAGACATTAAAGCTAATGTTATGTCATGATAAAACAGACCAAGACATTAAAGCTGCTGTTATGTCATGATAAACAGAGCTAAGACATTAGAGCTACTGTTATGTCATGATAAAACAGAACCAAGACATTAAACCTGTTGTTACGTTATGACAAAACAGAACCAAAACATCAAACCTATTGTTATGTCATAACAAAACAAACAAAAACTTCAAACCTGTTGTAACGTTATGATAAAGCAGAACCAAGACATTAAACCTTTTGTTACGTTATGACAAAACAGTACCAAAACATCAAACCTGTTGTTACGTTATGACAAAACAGAACCAATACATTAAATCTTTTGTTACGTTATGACAAAACAGAACCAAAACATCAAACCTGTTGTTGCGTTAAGACAAAACAAAACCAAAACATCAAACCTTTTGTTACGTTATGATAAAACAAACAAAACTTCAAACCTTTTGTTACGTTATGATAAAACAGAACCAAGACATTAAGCCTTTTGTTACGTTATGACAAAACAGAACCAAAACATCAAACCTATTGTTATGTCATGACAAATCAAAGAAAAACTTCAAACCTGTTGTAACGTTATGGGAAAACAGAACCAAGACATTAAACCTTTTGTTACGTTATGATAAAACAGAACCAAAATATCAAACCTATTGTTATGTCATGACAAAACAAACAAAAACTTCAAGCCTGTTGTAACGTTATGAAAAAACAGAACCAAGACATTAAACCTATTGTTAAGTTATGATAAAACAGAACCAAAATATCAAACCTATTGTTATGTCATGACAAAACAAACAAAAACTTCAAACCTGTTGTTACATTATGACAAAACAGAACCAAAACATCAAACCTATTGTTATGTTATGACAAAACAAACAAAACTTCAAACCTGTTGTTACGTTATGACAAAACAGAACCAAAACATCAAACCTATTTTTATGTTATGACAAAACAAACAAAACTTCAAACCTGTTGTAACGTTATGATAAAACAGAACCAAGACTTAAACCTTTTGTTACGTTATGATAAAACAGAACCAAAACATCAAACCTTTTGTTACGTTATGACAACACAGAACCAAAACATCAAACCTTTTCTTACGTTATGACAAAACAGAACCAAAATATCAAACCTATTGTTATGTCATGACAAAACAAACAAAAACTTCAAACCTGTTGTAACGTTATGAGAAAACAGAACCAAGACATTAAACCTATTGTTACGTTATGATAAAACAGAACCAAAATATCAAACCTATTGTTATGTCATGACAAAACAAACAAAAACTTCAAACCTGTTGTTACATTATGACAAAACAGAACCAAAACATCAAACCTATTGTTATGTCATGACAAAACAAACAAAAACTTCAAACCTGTTGTTACGTTATGACAAAACAGAACCAAAACATCAAACATATTTTTATGTTATGACAAAACAAACAAAAACTTCAAACCTGTTGTAACGTTATGATAAAACAGAACCAAGACTTAAACCTTTTGTTACGTTATGATAAAACAGAACCAAAACATCAAACCTTTTGTTACGTTATGACAACACAGAACCAAAACATCAAACCTTTTCTTACGTTATGACAAAACAGAACCAAAACATCAAACCTTTTCTTACGTTATGATAAAACAGAACCAAAACATCAAACCTGTTGTTACGTTAAGACAAAACAGAACCAAAACATCAAACCTATTGTTATGTCATGATAAAACAAACAAAAACTTCAAACCTGTTGTTACGTTATGACAAAACAGAAGCAAAACATCAAACCTATTGTTATGTCATGACAAAACAAACAAAAACTTCAAACCTGTTGTAACGTTATGATAAAACAGAACCAAGACATTAAACCTTTTGTTACGTTATGATAAAACAGAACCAAAACATTAAACCTTTTGTTACGTTATGATAAAACAAACAAAAACTTCAAACCTGTTGTAACGTTATGATAAAACAGAACGAAGACATTAAACCTTTTGTTACGTTATGATAAAACAGACCCAGACATTAAAGCTGCTGTTATGTCATGATAAACAGAACCAAGACATTAAAGCTACTGTTATGTCATGATAAAACAGACCAAGACATTAAAGCTGCTGTTATGTCATGATAAACAGAACTAAGACATTAAAGCTACTGTTATGTCATGATAAAAAAGAACCAAAACATTAAACCTGGGTTTACGTTATGACAAAACAGAACCAAAACATCAAACCTATTGTTATGTCATAACAAAACAAACAAAAACTTCAAACCTGTTGTAACGTTATGATAAAGCAGAACAAAGACATTAAACCTTTTGTTACGTTATGACAAAACAGAACCAAAACATCAAACCTGTTGTTATGTCATGACAAAACAAACAAAACTTCAAACCTTTTGTTACGTTATGACAAAACAGAACCAAAACATCAAACCTTTTGTTACGTTATGACAAAACAGAACCAAAACATCAAACCTTTTGTTACGTTATGACAAAACAGAACCAAAACATTAAACCTTTTGTTACGTTATGACAAAACAGAACCAAAACATTAAACCTTTTGTTACGTTATGACAAAACAGAACCAAAACATCAAACCTGTTGTTACGTTATGACAAAACAAAACCAAAACATCAAACCTTTTGTTACGTTATGATAAAACAAACAAAAACTTCAAACCTTTTGTTACGTTATGACAAAACAGAACCAAAACCTCAAACCTTTTGTTACGTTATTACAAAACAGAACCAAAACATTAAACCTCTTGTTACGTTATGACAAAACAGAACCAAAACATTAAATCTTTTGTTACGTTATGACAAAACAGAACCAAAACATTAAACCTTTTGTTACGTTATGATAAAACAGAACCAAGACATTAAACCTTTTGTTACGTTATGACAAAACAGAACCAAAACATCAAACCTATTGTTATATCATGACAAAACAAACAAAAACTCCAAACCTTTTGTTACGTTATGATAAAACAGAACCAGACATTAAACCTTTTGTTATGTTATGATAAACAGAACCAAGACATTAAACCTATTGTTATGTCATGATAAAACAGACCAAGACATTAAACCTGTTGTTATGTTATGATAAACAGAACCAAAACATTAAAGCTATTGTTATGTCATGATAAAACAGAACCAAGACATTAAACCTGTTGTTACGTTAAGACAAAACCGAACCAAAACATTAAATCTTTTGTTACGTTATGACAAAACAGAACCAAAACATCAAACCTATTGTTATGTCATGACAAAACAAACAAAAACTCCAAACCTGTTGTTACGTTATGATAAAAAAGAACCAAAACATCAAACCTATTGTTATGTCATGACAAAACAAACAAAACTTCAAACCTGTTGTAACGTTATGATAAAACAGAACCAAGACATTAAACCTTTTGTTACGTTATGATAAAACAGACCCAAACATTAAAGCTGCTGTTATGTTATGATAAACAGAACCAAGACATTAAACCTACTGTTATGTCATGATAAAACAGAACCAAGACATTAAACCTGTTGTTACGTTATGACAAAACAGAACAAAACATCAAACCTGTTGTTATGTCATAACAAAACAAACAAAAACTTCAAACCTGTTGTAACGTTATGATAAAACAGAACCAAGACATTAAACCTTTTGTTACGTTATGATAAAACAGAACCAAAACATCAAACCTTTTGTTACGTTATGATAAAACAAACAAAAACTTCAAACCTTTTGTTACGTTATGAGAAAACAGAACCAAGACATTAAACCTTTTGTTACGTTATGACAAAACAGAACCAAAACATCAAACCTATTGTTATGTTATGACAAAATAAACAAAAACTTCAAACCTGTTGTAACGTTATGATAAAACAGAACCAAGACATTAAACCTTTTGTTACGTTATGATAAAACAGAACCAAAACATCAAACTTATTGTTATGTTATGACAAAACAAACAAAACTTCAAACCTGTTGTAACGTTATGATAAAACAGAACCAAGACATTAAACCTTTTGTTACGTTATGATAAAACAGAACCAAAACATCAAACCTTTTGTTACGTTATGACAAAACAGAACCAAAACATCAAACCTTTTGTTACGTTATGACAAAACAGAACCAAAACATCAAACCTTTTGTTACGTTATGACAAAACAGAACCAAAACATTAAACCTTTTGTTACGTTATGACAAAACAGAACCAAAACATCAAACCTATTGTTATGTCATGACAAAACAAACAAAAACTTCAAACCTGTTGTTACGTTATGAAAAACAGAAGCAAAACATCAAACATATTGTTATGTTATGACAAAACAAACAAAAACTTCAAACCTGTTGTTACGTTATGACAAAACAGAACCAAAACATCAAACCTATTGTTATGTCATGACAAAACAAACAAAAACTTCAAACCTGTTGTAACGTTATGATAAAACAGAACCAAGACATTAAACCTTTTGTTACGTTATGATAAAACAGACCAGACATTAAAGCTGCTGTTATGTCATGATAAACAGAGCCAAGACATTAAAGCTACTGTTATGTCATGATAAAACAGACCAAGACATTAAAGCTGCTGTTATGTCATGATAAACAGAGCTAAGACATTAAAGCAAATTTTATGTCATGATAAAACAGAACCAAGACATTAAACCTGTTGTTACGTTAAGACAAAACAAACAAAACCTTCAAACCTTTTGTTACGTAATGACAAAACAGAACCAAAACATCAAACCTTTTGTTATGTTATGACAAAACCGAACCAAAACATTAAACCTTTTGTTACGTTATGACAAAACAGAACCAAAACATCAAACCTATTGTTATGTCATGACAAAACAAACAAAAACTTCAAACCTGTTGTTACGTTATGATAAAAAAGAACCAAAACATCAAACCTATTGTTATGTCATGATAAAACAAACAAAAACTTCAAACCTGTTGTAACGTTATGATAAAACAGAACGAAGACATTAAACCTTTTGTTATGTTATGATAAAACAGACCAAGACATTAAAGCTGCTGTTATGTCATGATAAACAGAACTAAGACATTAAAGCTACTGTTATGTCATGATAAAACAGAACCAAGACATTAAACCTGTTGTTACGTTATGATAAAACAGAACAAAACATCAAACCTGTTGTTATGTCATGATAAAACAAACAAAACTTCAAACCTGTTGTAACGTTATGATAAAACAGAACCAAGACATTAAACCTTTTGTTACGTTATGACAAAACAGAACCAAAACATCAAACCTGTTGTTATGTCATGACAAAACAAACAAAAACTTCCAACCTTTTGTTACGTTATGACAAAACAGAACCAAAACATCAAACGTTTTGTTACGTTATGACAAAACAGAACCAAAACATTAAACCTTTTGTTACGTTATGACAAAACAGAACCAAAACATTAAACCTTTTGTTACGTTATGACAAAACAGAACCAAAACATCAAACCTTTTGTTACGTTATGACAAAACAGAACCAAAACATCAAACCTGTTGTTACGTTATGACAAAACAAAACCAAAACATCAAACCTTTTGTTACGTTATGATAAAACAAACAAAACTTCAAACCTTTTGTTACGTTATGACAAAACAGAACCAAAACATCAAACCTTTTGTTACGTTATGACAAAACAGAACCAAAACATTAAACCTTTTGTTACGTTATGACAAAACAGAACCAAAACATTAAACCTTTTGTTACGTTATGATAAAACAGAACCAAGACATTAAACCTTTTGTTACGTTATGACAAAACAGAACCAAAACATCAAACCTGTTGTTATGTTATGACAAAACAAAACAAAACTTCAAACCTTTTGTTACGTTATGACAAAACAGAACCAAAACATCAAACCTTTTGTTACGTTATGACAAAACAGAACCAAAACATTAAACCTTTTGTTACGTTATGACAAAACAGAACCAAAACATTAAACCTTTTGTTACGTTATGACAAAACAGAACCAAAACATCAAACCTTTTGTTACGTTATGATAAAACAGAACCAAGACATTAAACCTTTTGTTACGTTATGACAAAACAGAACCAAAACATCAAACCTATTGTTATGTCATGACAAAACAAACAAAAACTTCAAACCTGTTGTAACGTTATGATAAAACAGAACCAAGACATTAAACCTATTGTTACGTTATGATAAAACAGAACCAAAACATCAAACCTATTGTTATGTCATGACAAAACAAACAAAACTTCAAACCTGTTGTTACGTTATGACAAAACAGAACCAAAACATCAAACCTATTGTTATGTTATGACAAAACAAACAAAACTTCAAACCTTTTGTTACGTTATGATAAAACAGAACCAAGACATTAAACCTTTGTTACGTTATGACAAAACAGAACCAAAACATCAAACCTATTGTTATGTTATGACAAAACAAACAAAACTTCAAACCTGTTGTAACGTTATGATAAAACAGAACCAAGACATAAAACCTTTTGTTACGTTATGATAAAACAGAACCAAAACATCAAACCTATTGTTATGTTATGACAAAACAAACAAAAACTTCAAACCTGTTGTAACGTTATGATAAAACAGAACCAAGACATTAAACCTTTTGTTACGTTATGATAAAACAGAGCCAAAACATCAAACCTTTTGTTACGTTATGACAAAACAGAACCAAAACATCAAACCTTTTGTTACGTTATGACAAAACAGAACCAAAACATTAAACCTTTTGTTACGTTATGACAAAACAGAACCAAAACATCAAACCTATTGTTATGTCATGACAAAACAAACAAAACTTCAAACCTGTTGTTACGTTATGAAAAACAGAAACAAAACATCAAACCTATTGTTATGTTATGATAAAACAAACAAAACTTCAAACCTGTTGTAACGTTATGATAAAACAGAACCAAAACATCAAACCTTTTGTTACGTTATGACAAAACAGAACCAAAACATCAAACCTTTTGTTACGTTATGATAAAACAGAACCAAGACATTAAACCTTTTGTTACGTTATGATAAAACAGACCCAGACATTAAACCTGTTGTTATGTTATGATAAACAGAACCAAGACATTAAAGCTACTGTTATGTCATGATAAAACAGACCAAGACATTAAACCTGCTGTTATGTCATGATAAACAGAACTAAGACATTAAACCTACTGTTATGTCATGATAAAACAGAACCAAGACATTAAACCTGTTGTTACGTTATGACAAAACAGAACCAAAACATCAAACCTATTGTTATGTCATGACAAAACAAACAAAACTTCAAACCTGTTGTAACGTTATGATAAAACAGAACCAAGACATTAAACCTTTTGTTACGTTGTGACAAAACAGTACCAAAACATCAAACCTGTTGTTACGTTATGACAAAACAGAACCAATACATTAAATCTTTTGTTACGTTATGACAAAAGAGAACCAAAACATCAAACCTGTTGTTGCGTTAAGACAAAACAAAACCAAAACATCAAACCTTTTGTTACGTTATGATAAAACAAACAAAACTTCAAACCTTTTGTTACGTTATGATAAAACAGAACCAAGACATTAAACCTTTTGTTACGTTATGACAAAACAGAACCAAAACATCAAACCTATTGTTATGTCATGACAAAACAAACAAAAACTTCAAACCTGTTGTAACGTTATGATAAAACAGAACCAAGACATTAAACCTTTTGTTACGTTATGATAAAACAGAACCAAAACATTAAATCTTTTGTTACGTTATGACAAAACAGAACCAAAACATCAAACCTTTTGTTACGTTATGATAAAACAAACAAAAACTTCAAACCTTTTGTTACGTTATGATAAAACAGAACCAAGACATTAAACCTTTTGTTACGTTATGACAAAACAGAACCAAAACATCAAACCTTTTGTTACGTTATGACAAAACAAACAAAACATCAAACCTGTTGTAACGTTATGATAAAACAGAACCAAAACATCAAACCTTTTGTTACGTTATGATAAAACAGAACCAAAATATCAAACCTATTGTTATGTCATGACAAAACAAACAAAAACTTCAAGCCTGTTGTAACGTTATGATAAAACAGAACCAAGACATTAAACCTTTTGTTACGTTATGATAAAACAGAACCAAAACATCAAACCTATTGTTACGTTATGACAAAACAAACAAAACTTCAAACCTGTTGTTACGTTATGACAAAACAGAACCAAAACATCAAACCTATTGTTATGTCATGACAAAACAAACAAAACTTCAAACCTGTTGTTACGTTATGACAAAACAGAACCAAAACATCAAACCTATTTTTATGTTATGACAAAACAAACAAAACTTCAAACCTGTTGTAACGTTATGATAAAACAGAACCAAGACTTAAACCTTTTGTTACGTTATGATAAAACAGAACCAAAACATCAAACCTTTTGTTACGTTATGACAAAACAGAACCAAAACATCAAACCTTTTGTTACGTTATGACAAAACAGAACCAAAACATCAAACCTTTTGTTACGTTATGACAAAACAGAACCAAAACATCAAACCTTTTGTTACGTTATGACAAAACAGAACCAAAACATCAAACCTTTTGTTACGTTATGATAAAACAGAACCAAAACATCAAACCTGTTGTTACGTTATGACAAAACAGAACCAAAACATCAAACCTATTGTTATGTCATGATAAAACAAACAAAAACTTCAAACCTGTTGTTACGTTATGACAAAACAGAACCAAAACATCAAACCTATTGTTATGTCATGACAAAACAAACAAAAACTTCAAACCTGTTGTAACGTTATGATAAAACAGAACCAAGACATTAAACCTTTTGTTACGTTATGATAAAACAGAACCAAAACATTAAACCTTTTGTTACGTTATGATAAAACAAACAAAACTTCAAACCTGTTGTAACGTTATGATAAAACAGAACGAAGACATTAAACCTTTTGTTACGTTATGATAAAACAGACCCAGACATTAAAGCTGCTGTTATGTCATGATAAACAGAACCAAGACATTAAAGCTACTGTTATGTCATGATAAAACAGACCAAGACATTAAAGCTGCTGTTATGTCATGATAAACAGAACTAAGACATTAAAGCTACTGTTATGTCATGATAAAAAGAACCAAAACATTAAACCTGGGTTTACGTTATGACAAAACAGAACCAAAACATCAAACCTTTTGTTATGTCATAACAAAACAAACAAAAACTTCAAACCTGTTGTAACGTTATGATAAAGCAGAACAAAGACATTAAACCTTTTGTTACGTTATGACAAAACAGAACCAAAACATCAAACCTGTTGTTATGTCATGACAAAACAAACAAAAACTTCAAACCTTTTGTTACGTTATGACAAAACAGAACCAAAACATCAAACCTTTTGTTACGTTATAACAAAACAGAACCAAAACATCAAACCTTTTGTTACGTTATGACAAAACAGAACCAAAACATTAAATCTTTTGTTACGTTATGACAAAACAGAACCAAAACATTAAACCTTTTGTTACGTTATGACAAAACAGAACCAAAACATCAAACCTGTTGTTACGTTATGACAAAACAAAACCAAAACATCAAACCTTTTGTTACGTTATGATAAAACAAACAAAACTTCAAACCTTTTGTTACGTTATGATAAAACAGAACCAAGACATTAAACCTTTTGTTACGTTATGACAAAACAGAACCAAAACATCAAACCTGTTGTTATGTTATGACAAAACAAACAAAAACTTCAAACCTTTTGTTACGTTATGACAAAACAGAACCAAAACCTCAAACCTTTTGTTACGTTATTACAAAACAGAACCAAAACATTAAACCTCTTGTAACGTTATGACAAAACAGAACCAAAACATTAAACCTTTTGTTACGTTATGACAAAACAGAACCAAAACATTAAACCTTTTGTTACGTTATGATAAAACAGAACCAAGACATTAAACCTTTTGTTACGTTATGACAAAACAGAACCAAAACATCAAACCTATTGTTATGTCATGACAAAACAAACAAAACTTCAAACCTGTTGTAACGTTATGATAAAACAGAACCAAGACATTAAACCTATTGTTACGTTATGATAAAACAGAACCAAAACATCAAACCTATTGTTATGTCATGACAAAACAAACAAAACTTCAAACCTTTTGTTACGTTATGATAAAACAGAACCAAGACATTAAACCTTTTGTTACGTTATGATAAAACAGAACCAAAACATCAAACCTATTGTTATGTTATGACAAAACAAACAAAAACTTCAAACCTGTTGTAACGTTATGATAAAACAGAACCAAGACATTAAACCTTTGTTACGTTATGATAAAACAGAACCAAAACATCAAACCTTTTGTTACGTTATGACAAAACAGAACCAAAACATCAAACCTTTTGTTACGTTATGACAAAACAGAACCAAAACATCAAACCTATTGTTATGTTATGACAAAACAAACAAAACTTCAAACCTGTTGTTACGTTATGATAAAACAAAACCAAGACATTAAACCTTTTGTTACGTTATGATAAAACAGAACCAAAACATTAAATCTTTTGTTACGTTATGACAAAACAGAACCAAAACATCAAACCTTTTGTTACGTTATGATAAAACAAACAAAAACTTCAAACCTTTTGTTACGTTATGATAAAACAGAACCAAGACATTAAACCTTTTGTTACGTTATGACAAAACAGAACCAAAACATCAAACCTATTGTTATGTTATGACAAAACAAACAAAACTTCAAACCTGTTGTTACGTTATGATAAAACAGAACCAAGACATTAAAGCTGCTGTTATGTCATGATAAACAGAGCCAAGACATTAAAGCTAATGTTATGTCATGATAAAACAGACCAAGACATTAAAGCTGCTGTTATGTCATGATAAACAGAGCTAAGACATTAGAGCTACTGTTATGTCATGATAAAACAGAACCAAGACATTAAACCTGTTGTTACGTTATGACAAAACAGAACCAAAACATCAAACCTATTGTTATGTCATAACAAAACAAACAAAAACTTCAAACCTGTTGTAACGTTATGATAAAGCAGAACCAAGACATTAAACCTTTTGTTACGTTATGACAAAACAGTACCAAAACATCAAACCTGTTGTTACGTTATGACAAAACAGAACCAATACATTAAATCTTTTGTTACGTTATGACAAAACAGAACCAAAACATCAAACCTGTTGTTGCGTTAAGACAAAACAAAACTAAAACATCAAACCTATTGTTATGTCATGACAAATCAAAGAAAAACTTCAAACCTGTTGTTACGTTATGATAAAACAGAACCAAGACATTAAACCTTTTGTTACGTTATGATAAAACAGAACCAAAACATCAAACCTATTGTTATGTCATGACAAAACAAACAAAACTTCAAACCTGTTGTAACGTTATGATAAAACAGAACCAAGACATTAAACCTTTTGTTACGTTATGATAAAACAGAACCAAAACATCAAACCTATTGTTATGTCATGACAAAACAAACAAAACTTCAAACCTGTTGTTACGTTATGACAAAACAGAACCAAAACATCAAACCTATTGTTATGTCATGACAAAACAAACAAAACTTCAAACCTGTTGTTACGTTATGACAAAACAGAACCAAAACATCAAACCTATTGTTACGTTATGACAAAACAAACAAAACTTCAAACCTGTTGTTACGTTATGATAAAACAGAACCAAAACTTAAACCTTTTGTTACGTTATGATAAAACAGAACCAAAACATCAAACCTTTTGTTACGTTATGATAAAACAGAACCAAAACATCAAACCTTTTGTTACGTTATGACAAAACAGAACCAAAACATCAAACCTATTGTTATGTTATGACAAAACAAACAAAACTTCTAACCTTTTGTTACGTTATGATAAAACAGAACCAAGACATTAAACCTTTTGTTACGTTATGATAAAACAGAACCAAAATATCAAACCTATTGTTATGTCATGACAAAACAAACAAAAACTTCAAACCTGTTGTTACGTTATGACAAAACAGAACCAAAACATCAAACCTATTGTTATGTCATGACAAAACAAACAAAACTTCAAACCTGTTGTTACGTTATGACAAAACAGAACCAAAACATCAAACATATTTTTATGTTATGACAAAACAAACAAAAAACTTCAAACCTGTTGTAACGTTATGATAAAACAGAACCAAGACTTAAACCTTTTGTTACGTTATGATAAAACAGAACCAAAACATCAAACCTTTTGTTACGTTATGACAAAACAGAACCAAAACATCAAACCTTTTGTTACGTTATGACAAAACAGAACCAAAACATCAAACCTTTTGTTACGTTATGATAAAACAGAACCAAAACATCAAACCTGTTGTTACGTTATGACAAAACAGAACCAAAACATCAAACCTATTGTTATGTCATGATAAAACAAACAAAACTTCAAACCTGTTGTTACGTTATGACAAAACAGAAGCAAAACATCAAACCTATTGTGATGTCATGACAAAACAAACAAAAACTTCAAACCTGTTGTAACGTTATGATAAAACAAAACCAAGACATTAAACCTTTTGTTACGTTATGATAAAACAGAACCAAAACATTAAACCTTTTGTTACGTTATGATAAAACAAACAAAAACTTCAAACCTGTTGTAACGTTATGATAAAACAGAACCAAGACATTAAACCTTTTGTTACGTTATGATAAAACAGACCCAGACATTAAAGCTGCTGTTATGTCATGATAAACAGAACCAAGACATTAAAGCTACTGTTATGTCATGATAAAACAGACCAAGACATTAAACCTGCTGTTATGTCATGATAAACAGAACTAAGACATTAAACCTACTGTTATGTCATGATAAAACAGAACCAAAACATTAAACCTGGGTTTACGTTATGACAAAACAGAACCAAAACATCAAACCTATTGTTATGTCATGACAAAACAAACAAAACTTCAAACCTGTTGTAACGTTATGATAAAACAGAACAAAGACATTAAACCTTTTGTTACGTTATGACAAAACAGAACCAAAACATCAAACCTGTTGTTATGTTATGACAAAACAAACAAAACTTCAAACCTTTTGTTACGTTATGAGAAAACAGAACCAAAACATCAAACCTTTTGTTACGTTATGACAAAACAGAACCAAAACATCAAACTTTTTGTTACGTTATGACAAAACAGAACCAAAACATTAAATCTTTTGTTACGTTATGACAAAACAGAACCAAAACATTAAACCTTTTGTTACGTTATGACAAAACAGAACCAAAACATCAAACCTGTTGTTGCGTTAAGACAAAACAAAACCAAAACATCAAACCTTTTGTTACGTTATGATAAAACAAACAAAAACTTCAAACCTTTTGTTACGTTATGACAAAACAGAACCAAAACCTCAAACCTTTTGTTACGTTATTACAAAACAGAACCAAAACATTAAACCTTTTGTTACGTTATGACAAAACAGAACCAAAACATTAAACCTTTTGTTACGTTATGACAAAACAGAACCAAAACATTAAACCTTTTGTTACGTTATGATAAAACAGAACCAAGACATTAAACCTTTTGTTACGTTATGACAAAACAGAACCAAAACATCAAACCTATTGTTATATCATGACAAAACAAACAAAAACTCCAAACCTTTTGTTACGTTATGATAAAACAGACCCAGACATTAAAGCTGCTGTTATGTCATGATAAACAGAGCCAAGACATTAAAGCTACTGTTATGTCATGATAAAACAGACCAAGACATTAAACCTGTTGTTACGTTATGATAAAACAGAACCAAAACATTAAACCTATTGTTATGTCATGATAAAACAGAACCAAGACATTAAACCTGTTGTTACGTTAAGACAAAACCGAACCAAAACATTAAATCTTTTGTTACGTTATGACAAAACAGAACCAAAACATCAAACCTATTGTTATGTCATGACAAAACAAACAAAAACTCCAAACCTGTTGTTACGTTATGATAAAAAAGAACCAAAACATCAAACCTATTGTTATGTCATGACAAAACAAACAAAAACTTCAAACCTGTTGTAACGTTATGATAAAACAGAACCAAGACATTAAACCTTTGTTACGTTATGATAAAACAGACCAAAACATTAAACCTTTTGTTATGTTATGATAAACAGAACCAAGACATTAAACCTACTGTTATGTTATGATAAAACAGAACCAAGACATTAAACCTGTTGTTACGTTATGACAAAACAGAACAAAAACATCAAACCTGTTGTTATGTTATGACAAAACAAACAAAAACTTCAAACCTGTTGTAACGTTATGATAAAACAGAACCAAGACATTAAACCTTTTGTTACGTTATGATAAAACAGAACCAAAACATCAAACCTTTTGTTACGTTATGATAAAACAAACAAAAACTTCAAACCTTTTGTTACGTTATGACAAAACAGAACCAAGACATTAAACCTTTTGTTACGTTATGACAAAACAGAACCAAAACATCAAACCTATTGTTATGTTATGACAAAACAAACAAAACTTCAAACCTGTTGTAACGTTATGATAAAACAGAACCAAGACATTAAACCTTTTGTTACGTTATGATAAAACAGAACCAAAACATCAAACCTATTGTTATGTTATGACAAAACAAACAAAAAACTTCAAACCTGTTGTAACGTTATGATAAAACAGAACCAAGACATTAAACCTTTTGTTACGTTATGATAAAACAGAACCAAAACATCAAACCTTTTGTTACGTTATGACAAAACAGAACCAAAACATCAAACCTTTTGTTACGTTATGACAAAACAGAACCAAAACATCAAACCTTTTGTTACGTTATGACAAAACAGAACCAAAACATTAAACCTTTTGTTACGTTATGACAAAACAGAACCAAAACATCAAACCTATTGTTATGTCATGACAAAACAAACAAAACTTCAAACCTGTTGTTACGTTATGAAAAACAGAACAAAACATCAAACCTATTGTTATGTTATGACAAAACAAACAAAACTTCAAACCTGTTGTTACGTTATGACAAAACAGAACCAAAACATCAAACCTATTGTTATGTTATGACAAAACAAACAAAAACTTCAAACCTGTTGTAACGTTATGATAAAACAGAACCAAGACATTAAACCTTTTGTTACGTTATGATAAAACAGACCCAAACATTAAAGCTGCTGTTATGTCATGATAAACAGAACCAAGACATTAAACCTACTGTTATGTTCATGATAAAACAGACCAAGACATTAAACCTGCTGTTATGTCATGATAAACAGAACTAAGACATTAAAACAAATTTTATGTCATGATAAAACAGAACCAAGACATTAAACCTGTTGTTACGTTATGACAAAACAAACAAAACCTTCAAACCTTTTGTTACGTTATGACAAAACAGAACCAAAACATCAAACCTTTTGTTATGTTATGACAAAACAGAACAAAACATTAAACCTTTTGTTACGTTATGACAAAACAGAACCAAAACATCAAACCTATTGTTATGTCATGACAAAACAAACAAAAACTTCAAACCTGTTGTTACGTTATGATAAAACAGAACCAAAACATCAAACCTATTGTTATGTTATGATAAAACAAACAAAACTTCAAACCTGTTGTAACGTTATGATAAAACAGAACCAAGACATTAAACCTTTTGTTATGTTATGATAAAACAGACCAAGACATTAAAGCTGCTGTTATGTCATGATAAACAGAACTAAGACATTAAACCTACTGTTATGTCATGATAAAACAGAACCAAGACATTAAACCTGTTGTTACGTTATGATAAAACAGAACAAAACATCAAACCTGTTGTTATGTCATGATAAAACAAACAAAACTTCAAACCTGTTGTAACGTTATGATAAAGCAGAACCAAGACATTAAACCTTTTGTTACGTTATGACAAAACAGAACCAAAACATCAAACCTGTTGTTATGTCATGACAAAACAAACAAAAACTTCCAACCTTTTGTTACGTTATGACAAAACAGAACCAAAACATCAAACGTTTTGTTACGTTATTACAAAACAGAACCAAAACATTAAACCTTTTGTTACGTTATGACAAAACAGAACCAAAACATTAAACCTTTTGTTACGTTATGACAAAACAGAACCAAAACATCAAACCTTTTGTTACGTTATGACAAAACAGAACCAAAACATCAAACCTGTTGTTACGTTATGACAAAACAAAACCAAAACATCAAACCTTTTGTTACGTTATGATAAAACAAACAAAAACTTCAAACCTTTTGTTACGATATGACAAAACAGAACCAAAACATCAAACCTGTTGTTACGTTAAGACAAAACAGAACCAAAACATGAAACCTATTGTTATGTCATGACAAAACAAACAAAAACTTCAAACCTGTTGTTACGTTATGACAAAACAGAACCAAAACATCAAACCTATTGTTATGTTATGACAAAACAAACAAAACTTCAAACCTGTTGTTACGTTATGATAAAACAGAACCAAAACATTAAACCTTTTGTTACGTTATGATAAAACAGAACCAAAACATTAAACCTTTTGTTACGTTATGATAAAACAGAACCAAAACATTAAACCTTTTGTTACGTTATGATAAAACAGAACCAAAACATCAAACCTATTGTTATGTTATGACAAAACAAACAAAAACTTCAAACCTGTTGTTACGTTATGATAAAACAGAACCAAGACATTAAACCTTTTGTTACGTTATGATAAAACAGAACCAAAACATTAAACCTTTTGTTACGTTATGACAAAACAGAACCAAAACATCAAACCTTTTGTTACGTTATGATAAAACAAACAAAACTTCAAACCTTTTGTTACGTTATGATAAAACAGAACCAAGACATTAAACCTTTTGTTACGTTATGACAAAACAGAACCAAAACATCAAACCTATTGTTATGTTATGACAAAACAAACAAAACTTCAAACCTGTTGTAACGTTATGATAAAACAGAACCAAGACATTAAACCTTTTGTTACGTTATGATAAAACAAACAAAAACTTCAAACCTGTTGTTACGTTATGATAAAACAGAACCAAGACATTAAACCTTTTGTTACGTTATGATAAAACAGAACCAAGACATTAAACCTTTTGTTATGTCATGATAAACAGAACCAAAACATTAAACCTACTGTTATGTTATGATAAAACAGACCAAGACATTAAACCTGCTGTTATGTCATGATAAAACAGAACCAAAAATTAAACTACTGTTATGTCATGATAAAAAGAACCAAAACATTAAACCTGTTGTTACGTTATGATAAAACAGAACCAAAACATTAAATCTTTTGTTACGTTATGACAAAAGAGAACCAAAACATCAAACATATTGTTACGTTAAGACAAAACAAACAAAACCGTCAAACATTTTGTTACGTTATGATAAAACAGAACGAAGACATTAAACCTTTTGTTACGTTATGATAAAACAGAACCAAACATTAAACCTATTGTTATGTTATGACAAAACAAACAAAACTTCAAACCTTTTGTTACGTTATGATAAAACAGAACCAAAACATCAAACCTGTTGTTACGTTATGACAAAACAGAACCAAAACATCAAACCTTTTGTTACGTTATGATAAAACAAACAAAACTTCAAACCTTTTATTACGTTATGATAAAACAAACAAAAACTTCAAACCTTTTGTTACGTTATGATAAAACAGAACCAAGACATTAAACCTTTTGTTACGTTATGACAAAACAGAACCAAAACATCAAACCTATTGTTATATCATGACAAAACAAACAAAAACTTCAAACCTGTTGTTACGTTATGACAAAACAGAACCAAGACATTAAACCTATTGTTACGTTATGATAAAACAGAACCAAAACATCAAACCTATTGTTATGTTATGACAAAACAAACAAAACTTCAAACCTGTTGTTACGTTATGACAAAACAGAACCAAAACATCAAACCTATTGTTATGTTATGACAAAACAAACAAAACTTCAAACCTGTTGTTACGTTATGACAAAACAGAACCAAAACATCAAACCTATTGTTATGTTATGACAAAACAAACAAAACTTCAAACCTGTTGTAACGTTATGATAAAACAGAACCAAGACATTAAACCTTTTGTTACGTTATGATAAAACAGAACCAAACATTAAACCTATTGTTATGTCATGACAAAACAAACAAAACTTCAAACCTTTTGTTACGTTATGACAAAACAGAACCAAAACATCAAACCTTTTGTTACGTTATGACAAAACAGAACCAAAACATCAAACCTTTTGTTACGTTATGACAAAACAGAACCAAAACATTAAACCTTTTGTTACGTTATGACAAAACAGAACCAAAACATCAAACCTTTTGTTACGTTATGATAAAACAAACAAAACATCAAACCTTTTGTTACGTTATGATAAAACAAACAAAACTTCAAACCTTTTGTTACGTTATGATAAAACAGAACCAAGACATTAAACCTTTTGTTACGTTATGACAAAACAGAACCAAAACATCAAACCTATTGTTATGTTATGACAAAACAAACAAAACTTCAAACCTGTTGTAACGTTATGATAAAACAGAACCAAGACATTAAACCTTTTGTTACGTTATGATAAAACAGAACCAAAACATCAAACCTTTTGTTACGTTATGACAAAACAGAACCAAAACATCAAACCTGTTGTTACGTTATGATAAAACAGAACCAAGACATTAAACCTTTTGTTACGTTATGATAAAACAGAACCAAACATTAAACCTATTGTTATGTCATGACAAAACAAACAAAACTTCAAACCTTTTGTTACGTTATGATAAAACAGAACCAAAACATCAAACCTTTTGTTACGTTATGACAAAACAGAACCAAAACATCAAACCTTTTGTTACGTTATGACAAAACAGAACCAAAACATTAAATCTTTTGTTACGTTATGACAAAACAGAACCAAAACATCAAACCTTTTGTTACGTTATGACAAAACAGAACCAAAACATCAAACCTGTTGTTACGTTATGACAAAACAAAACCAAAACATCAAACCTTTTGTTACGTTATGATAAAACAAACAAAACTTCAAACCTTTTGTTACGTTATGATAAAACAAACAAAACTTCAAACCTTTTGTTACGTTATGATAAAACAGAACCAAGACATTAAACCTTTTGTTACGTTATGACAAAACAGAACCAAAACATCAAACCTATTGTTATGTCATGACAAAACAAACAAAAACTTCAAACCTGTTGTAACGTTATGATAAAACAGAACCAAGACATTAAACCTTTTGTTACGTTATGATAAAACAGACCCAGACATTAAACCTGCTGTTATGTCATGATAAACAGAACCAAGACATTAAAGCTACTGTTATGTCATGATAAAACAGACCAAGACATTAAACCTGCTGTTATGTCATGATAAACAGAACTAAGACATTAAACCTACTGTTATGTCATGATAAAAAAGAACCAAGACATTAAACCTGTTGTTACGTTATGACAAAACAGAACCAAAACATTAAACCTTTTGTTACGTTATGACAAAACAGAACCAAAACATCAAACCTTTTGTTACGTTATGACAAAACAGAACCAAAACATTAAATCTTTTGTTACGTTATGACAAAACAGAACCAAAACATCAAACCTATTGTTATGTCATGACAAAACAAACAAAAACTTCAAACCTGTTGTTACGTTATGACAAAACAGAACCAAAACATCAAACCTATTGTTATGTCATGACAAAACAAACAAAACTTCAAACCTGTTGTAACGTTATGATAAAACAGAACCAAGACATTAAACCTTTTGTTACGTTATGATAAAACAGAACCAAAACATCAAACCTATTGTTATGTTATGACAAAACAAACAAAACTTCAAACCTGTTGTAACGTTATGATAAAACAGAACCAAGACATTAAACCTTTTGTTACGTTATGATAAAACAGAACCAAAACATCAAACCTATTGTTATGTTATGACAAAACAAACAAAAACTTCAAACCTGTTGTAACGTTATGATAAAACAGAACCAAGACATTAAACCTTTTGTTACGTTATGATAAAACAGAACCAAAACATCAAACCTTTTGTTACGTTATGACAAAACAGAACCAAAACATCAAACCTTTTGTTACGTTATGACAAAACAGAACCAAAACATTAAACCTTTTGTTACGTTATGACAAAACAAGAACCAAAACATCAAACCTATTGTTATGTCATGACAAAACAAACAAAAACTTCAAACCTGTTGTTACGTTATGAAAAACAGAACCAAAACATCAAACCTATTGTTATGTTATGACAAAACAAACAAAACTTCAAACCTGTTGTTACGTTATGACAAAACAGAACCAAAACATCAAACCTATTGTTATGTTATGACAAAACAAACAAAACTTCAAACCTGTTGTTACGTTATGATAAAACAGAACCAAGACATTAAACCTTTTGTTACGTTATGATAAAACAGACCCAGACATTAAAGCTGCTGTTATGTCATGATAAACAGAACAAAGACATTAAACCTACTGTTATGTCATGATAAAACAGACCAAGACATTAAAGCTGCTGTTATGTCATGATAAACAGAACAAAGACATTAAACCTACTGTTATGTCATGATAAAAAAGAACCAAGACATTAAACCTGTTGTTACGTTATGACAAAACAGAACCAAAACATTAAACCTTTTGTTACGTTATGACAAAACAGAACCAAAACATTAAACCTTTTGTTACGTTATGACAAAACAGAACCAAAACATCAAACCTATTGTTACGTTATGACAAAACAAACAAAAACTTCAAACCTGTTGTTACGTTATGACAAAACAGAACCAAAACATCAAACCTATTGTTATGTTATGACAAAACAAACAAAACTTCAAACCTGTTTTAACGTTATGATAAAACAGAACCAAGACATTAAACCTATTGTTACGTTATGATAAAACAGAACCAAAACATCAAACCTATTGTTATGTCATGACAAAACAAACAAAACTTCAAACCTGTTGTAACGTTATGATAAAACAGAACCAAGACATTAAACCTTTTGTTACGTTATGATAAAACAGAACCAAAACATCAAACCTTTGTTACGTTATGATAAAACAAACAAAAACTTCAAACCTTTTGTTACGTTATGACAAAACAGAACCAAAACATCAAACCTATTGTTATGTTATGACAAAACAAACAAAACTTCAAACCTGTTGTAACGTTATGATAAAACAGAACCAAGACATTAAACCTTTTGTTACGTTATGATAAAACAGAACCAAAACATCAAACTTATTGTTATGTTATGACAAAACAAACAAAAACTTCAAACCTGTTGTTACGTTATGATAAAACAGAACCAAGACATTAAACCTTTTGTTACGTTATGATAAAACAGAACCAAAACATCAAACCTTTTGTTACGTTATGACAAAACAGAACCAAAACATCAAACCTTTTGTTACGTTATGACAAAACAGAACCAAAACATCAAACCTTTTGTTACGTTATGACAAAACAGAACCAAAACATCAAACCTATTGTTATGTCATGACAAAACAAACAAAAACTTCAAACCTGTTGTAACGTTATGATAAAACAGAACCAAAACATTAAACCTTTTGTTACGTTATGATAAAACAGACCAAAACATTAAACCTGTTGTTATGTTATGATAAACAGAACCAAGACATTAAACCTTTTGTTACGTTATGATAAAACAGACCAAGACATTAAACCTGTTGTTATGTTATGATAAACAGAACCAAAACATTAAACCTATTGTTATGTTATGATAAAACAGAACCAAAACATTAAACCTGTTGTTACGTTATGACAAAACAAACAAAACATTCAAACCTTTTGTTACGTTATGACAAAACAGAACCAAAACATTAAACCTTTTGTTATGTTATGACAAAACAGAACCAAAACATTAAACCTTTTGTTACGTTATGACAAAACAGAACCAAAACATCAAACCTATTGTTATGTCATGACAAAACAAACAAAAACTTAAACCTGTTGTTACGTTATGATAAAAAAGAACCAAAACATCAAACCTATTGTTATGTTATGACAAAACAAACAAAACTTCAAACCTGTTGTAACGTTATGATAAAACAGAACCAAGACATTAAACCTTTTGTTACGTTATGATAAAACAGACCCAAACATTAAACCTGCTGTTATGTCATGATAAACAGAACCAAGACATTAAACCTACTGTTATGTCATGATAAAACAGACCAAGACATTAAAGCTGCTGTTATGTCATGATAAACAGAACTAAGACATTAAAGCTACTGTTATGTCATGATAAAACAGAACCAAGACATTAAACCTGTTGTTACGTTATGACAAAACAGAACAAAAACATCAAACCTATTGTTATGTCATGACAAAACAAACAAAAACTTCAAACCTGTTGTAACGTTATGATAAAACAGAACCAAGACATTAAACCTTTTGTTACGTTATGATAAAACAGAACCAAAACATCAAACCTTTTGTTACGTTATGATAAAACAAACAAAACTTCAAACCTTTTGTTACGTTATGACAAAACAGAACCAAAACATTAAACCTTTTGTTACGTTATGACAAAACAGAACCAAAACATCAAACCTATTGTTACGTTATGACAAAACAAACAAAACATCAAACCTTTTGTTACGTTATGATAAAACAGAACCAAGACATTAAACCTTTTGTTACGTTATGATAAAACAGAACCAAACATCAAACCTATTGTTATGTTATGACAAAACAAACAAAACTTCAAACCTTTTGTTACGTTATGATAAAACAGAACCAAAACATCAAACCTGTTGTTACGTTATGACAAAACAGAACCAAAACATCAAACCTTTTGTTACGTTATGATAAAACAAACAAAAACTTCAAACCTTTTGTTACGTTATGATAAAACAAACAAAACTTCAAACCTTTTGTTACGTTATGATAAAACAGAACCAAGACATTAAACCTTTTGTTACGTTATGACAAAACAGAACCAAAACATCAAACCTATTGTTATGTCATGACAAAACAAACAAAAACTTCAAACCTGTTGTTACGTTATGAAAAACAGAACCAAGACATTAAACCTATTGTTACGTTATGATAAAACAGAACCAAAACATCAAACCTATTGTTATGTTATGACAAAACAAACAAAACTTCAAACCTGTTGTTAGTTATGACAAAACAGAACCAAAACATCAAACCTATTGTTATGTTATGACAAAACAAACAAAAACTTCAAACCTGTTGTTACGTTATGATAAAACAGAACCAAAACATCAAACCTATTGTTATGTCATGACAAAACAAACAAAAACTTCAAACCTGTTGTTACGTTATGATAAAACAGAACCAAGACATTAAACCTTTTGTTACGTTATGATAAAACAGAACCAAACATTAAACCTGTTGTTATGTTATGACAAAACAAACAAAACTTCAAACCTTTTGTTACGTTATGACAAAACAGAACCAAAACATCAAACCTTTTGTTACGTTATGACAAAACAGAACCAAAACATCAAACTTTTGTTACGTTATGACAAAACAGAACCAAAACATTAAACCTTTTGTTACGTTATGACAAAACAGAACCAAAACATCAAACCTTTTGTTACGTTATGACAAAACAAACAAAACATCAAACCTTTGTTACGTTATGATAAAACAAACAAAAACTTCAAACCTTTTGTTACGTTATGATAAAACAGAACCAAGACATTAAACCTTTTGTTACGTTATGACAAAACAGAACCAAAACATCAAACCTATTGTTATATCATGACAAAACAAACAAAAACTTCAAACCTGTTGTAACGTTATGATAAAACAGAACCAAGACATTAAACCTTTTGTTACGTTATGATAAAACAGAACCAAAACATCAAACCTTTTCTTACGTTATGACAAAACAGAACAAAACATCAAACCTGTTGTAACGTTATGATAAAACAGAACGAAGACATTAAACCTTTTGTTACGTTATGATAAAACAGACCCAGACATTAAAGCTGCTGTTATGTCATGACAAAACAAACAAAAACTTCAAACCTTTTGTTACGTTATGACAAAACAGAACCAAAACATCAAACGTTTTGTTACGTTATTACAAAACAGAACCAAAACATCAAACCTTTTGTTACGTTATGACAAAACACAACCAAAACATTAAATCTTTTGTTACGTTATGACAAAACAGAACCAAAACATGAAACCTTTTGTTACGTTATGACAAAACAGAACCAAAACATCAAACCTGTTGTTACGTTATGACAAAACAAAACCAAAACATCAAACCTTTTGTTACGTTATGATAAAACAAACAAAACTTCAAACCTTTTGTTACGTTATGATAAAACAAACAAAACTTCAAACCTTTTGTTACGTTATGATAAAACAGAACCAAAACATTAAACCTTTTGTTACGTTATGACAAAACAGAACCAAAACATCAAACCTATTGTTATGTTATGACAAAACAAACAAAACTTCAAACCTGTTGTTACGTTATGATAAAACAGAACCAAGACATTAAACCTTTTGTTACGTTATGATAAAACAGAACCAAACATTAAACCTGTTGTTATGTCATGATAAACAGAACCAAGACATTAAACCTTTGTTACGTTATGATAAAACAGACCAAGACATTAAAGCTGCTGTTATGTTATGATAAAACAGAACTAAGACATTAAACCTACTGTTATGTCATGATAAAACAGAACCAAGACATTAAACCTGTTGTTACGTTATGACAAAACAGAACCAAAACATTAAATCTTTTGTTACGTTATGACAAAACAGAACCAAAACATCAAACCTTTTGTTATGTTATGACAAAACGGAACCAAAACATTAAATCTTTTGTTACGTTATGACAAAACAGAACCAAAACATCAAACCTATTGTTATGTCATGACAAAACAAACAAAAACTTCAAACCTGTTGTTACGTTATGACAAAACAGAACCAAAACATCAAACCTATTGTTATGTCATGACAAAACAAACAAAAACTTCAAACCTGTTGTAACGTTATGAGAAAACAGAACCAAGACATTAAACCTATTGTTACGTTATGATAAAACAGAACCAAAACATCAAACCTATTGTTATGTCATGACAAAACAAACAAAACTTCAAACCTGTTGTAACGTTATGATAAAACAGAACCAAGACATTAAACCTTTTGTTACGTTATGATAAAACAGAACCAAAACATCAAACCTATTGTTATGTTATGACAAAACAAACAAAACTTCAAACCTGTTGTAACGTTATGATAAAACAGAACCAAGACATTAAACCTTTGTTACGTTATGATAAAACAGAACCAAAACATCAAACCTTTTGTTACGTTATGACAAAACAGAACCAAAACATCAAACCTTTTGTTACGTTATGACAAAACAGAACCAAAACATTAAACCTTTTGTTACGTTATGACAAAACAGAACCAAAACATCAAACCTATTGTTATGTTATGACAAAACAAACAAAACTTCAAACCTGTTGTTACGTTATGAAAAACAGAACCAAAACATCAAACCTATTGTTATGTTATGACAAAACAAACAAAACTTCAAACCTGTTGTTACGTTATGACAAAACAGAACCAAAACATCAAACCTATTGTTATGTCATGACAAAACAAACAAAAACTTCAAACCTGTTGTAACGTTATGATAAAACAGAACAAGACATTAAACCTTTTGTTACGTTATGATAAAACAGACCCAAACATTAAAGCTGCTGTTATGTCATGATAAACAGAACAAAGACATTAAAGCTACTGTTATGTCATGATAAAACAGAACCAAGACATTAAACCTGCTGTTATGTCATGATAAACAGAACAAAGACATTAAAGCTACTGTTATGTCATGATAAAAAGAACCAAGACATTAAACCTGTTGTTACGTTATGACAAAACAGAACCAAAACATTAAATCTTTTGTTACGTTATGACAAAACAGAACCAAAACATTAAATCTTTTGTTACGTTATGACAAAACAGAACCAAAACATCAAACCTATTGTTATGTCATGACAAAACAAACAAAAACTTCAAACCTGTTGTTACATTATGACAAAACAGAACCAAAACATCAAACCTATTGTTATGTCATGACAAAACAAACAAAAACTTCAAATCTGTTTTAACGTTATGAGAAAACAGAACCAAGACAATAAACCTATTGTTAAGTTATGATAAAACAGAACCAAAATATCAAACCTATTGTCATGTCATGACAAAACAAACAAAAACTTCAAACCTGTTGTAACGTTATGATAAAACAGAACCAAGACATTAAACCTTTTGTTACGTTATGATAAAACAGAACCAAAACATCAAACCTTTGTTACGTTATGATAAAACAAACAAAACTTAAACCTTTTGTTACGTTATGACAAAACAGAACCAAAACATCAAACCTATTGTTATGTTATGACAAAACAAACAAAAACTTCAAACCTGTTGTTACGTTATGATAAAACAGAACCAAGACATTAAACCTTTTGTTACGTTATGATAAAACAGAACCAAAACATCAAACTTATTGTTATGTTATGACAAAACAAACAAAACTTCAAACCTGTTGTAACGTTATGATAAAACAGAACCAAGACATTAAACCTTTTGTTACGTTATGATAAAACAGAACCAAAACATCAAACCTTTTTGTTACGTTATGACAAAACAGAACCAAAACATCAAACCTTTTGTTACGTTATGACAAAACAGAACCAAAACATCAAACCTTTTGTTACGTTATGACAAAACAGAACCAAAACATCAAACCTATTGTTATGTCATGACAAAACAAACAAAACTTCAAACCTGTTGTAACGTTATGATAAAACAGAACCAAAACATTAAACCTTTTGTTACGTTATGATAAAACAGACCCAGACATTAAACCTGTTGTTATGTCATGATAAACAGAACCAAGACATTAAACCTTCTGTTATGTTATGATAAAACAGACCAAGACATTAAACCTGCTGTTATGTCATGATAAACAGAACTAAGACATTAAACCTATTGTTATGTTATGATAAAACAGAACAAAACATTAAACCTGTTGTTACGTTATGACAAAACAAACAAAACATTCAAACCTTTTGTTACGTTATGACAAAACAGAACCAAAACATTAAACCTTTTGTTATGTTATGACAAAACAGAACCAAAACATTAAACCTTTTGTTACGTTATGACAAAACAGAACCAAAACATCAAACCTATTGTTATGTCATGACAAAACAAACAAAACTTAAACCTGTTGTTACGTTATGATAAAAAAAGAACCAAAACATCAAACCTATTGTTATGTTATGACAAAACAAACAAAAACTTCAAACCTGTTGTAACGTTATGATAAAACAGAACGAAGACATTAAACCTTTTGTTACGTTATGATAAAACAGAACCAGACATTAAAGCTGCTGTTATGTCATGATAAACAGAACCAAGACATTAAAGCTACTGTTATGTCATGATAAAACAGACCAAGACATTAAAGCTGCTGTTATGTCATGATAAACAGAACTAAGACATTAAAGCTACTGTTATGTCATGATAAAACAGAACCAAGACATTAAACCTGTTGTTACGTTATGACAAAACAGAACAAAACATCAAACCTGTTGTTATGTCATAACAAAACAAACAAAACTTCAAACCTGTTGTAACGTTATGATAAAACAGAACCAAGACATTAAACCTTTTGTTACGTTATGATAAAACAGAACCAAAACATCAAACCTTTTGTTACGTTATGATAAAACAAACAAAAACTTCAAACCTTTTGTTACGTTATGACAAAACAGAACCAAGACATTAAACCTTTTGTTACGTTATGACAAAAATGAACCAAAACATCAAACCTATTGTTATGTTATGACAAAATAAACAAAAACTTCAAACCTGTTGTAACGTTATGATAAAACAGAACCAAGACATTAAACCTTTGTTACGTTATGATAAAACAGAACCAAAACATCAAACTTATTATTATGTTATGACAAAACAAACAAAACTTCAAACCTGTTGTAACGTTATGATAAAACAGAACCAAGACATTAAACCTTTTGTTACGTTATGATAAAACAGAACCAAAACATCAAACCTTTTGTTACGTTATGACAAAACAGAACCAAAACATCAAACCTTTTCTTACGTTATGACAAAACAGATCGAAAACATCAAATCTTTTCTTACGTTATGATAAAACAGAACCAAAACATCAAACCTTTTGTTACGTTATGACAAAACAGAACCAAAACATCAAACCTATTGTTATGTCATGACAAAACAAACAAAAACTTCAAACCTGTTGTTACGTTATGAAAAACAGAAGCAAAACATCAAACATATTGTTATGTTATGACAAAACAAACAAAAACTTCAAACCTGTTGTTACGTTATGACAAAACAGAACCAAAACATCAAACCTATTGTTATGTCATGACAAAACAAACAAAAACTTCAAACCTGTTGTAACGTTATGATAAAACAGAACGAAGACATTAAACCTTTGTTACGTTATGATAAAACAGACCCAGACATTAAAGCTGCTGTTATGTCATGATAAACAGAGCCAAGACATTAAAGCTACTGTTATGTCATGATAAAACAGACCAAGACATTAAAGCTGCTGTTATGTCATGATAAACAGAGCTAAGACATTAAAGCAAATTTTATGTCATGATAAAACAGAACCAAGACATTAAACCTGTTGTTACGTTATGACAAAACAAACAAAACATTCAAACCTTTTGTTACGTAATGACAAAACAGAACCAAAACATCAAACCTTTTGTTATGTTATGACAAAACCGAACCAAAACATTAAATCTTTTGTTACGTTATGACAAAACAGAACCAAAACATCAAACCTATTGTTATGTCATGACAAAACAAACAAAAACTTCAAACCTGTTGTTACGTTATGATAAAAAGAACCAAAACATCAAACCTATTGTTATGTTATGATAAAACAAACAAAAAACTTCAAACCTGATGTAACGTTATGATAAAACAGAACGAAGACATTAAACCTTTTGTTATGTTATGATAAAACAGACCAAGACATTAAAGCTGCTGTTATGTCATGATAAACAGAGCTAAGACATTAAAGCTACTGCTATGTCATGATAAAACAGAACCAAGACATTAAACCTGTTGTTACGTTATGATAAAACAGAACAAAAACATCAAACCTGTTGTTATGTCATAACAAAACAAACAAAAACTTCAAACCTGTTGTAACGTTATGATAAAGCAGAACCAAGACATTAAACCTTTTGTTACGTTATGACAAAACAGAACCAAAACATCAAACCTGTTGTTATGTCATGACAAAACAAACAAAAACTTCAAACCTTTTGTTACGTTATGACAAAACAGAACCAAAACATCAAACGTTTTGTTACGTTATTACAAAACAGAACCAAAACATTAAACCTTTTGTTACGTTATGACAAAACAGAACCAAAACATTAAATCTTTTGTTACGTTATGACAAAACAGAACCAAAACATGAAACCTTTTGTTACGTTATGACAAAACAGAACCAAAACATCAAACCTGTTGTTGCGTTAAGACAAAACAAAACCAAAACATCAAACCTTTTGTTACGTTATGATAAAACAAACAAAAACTTCAAACCTTTTGTTACGTTATGACAAAACAGAACCAAAACATCAAACCTTTTGTTACGTTATTACAAAACAGAACCAAAACATTAAACCTTTTGTTACGTTATGACAAAACAGAACCAAAACATTAAATCTTTTGTTACGTTATGATAAAGCAGAACCAAGACATTAAACCTTTTGTTACGTTATGACAAAACAGAACCAAAACATCAAACCTGTTGTTATGTCATGACAAAACAAACAAAAACTTCAAACCTTTTGTTACGTTATGACAAAACAGAACCAAAACATCAAACCTTTGTTACGTTATTACAAAACAGAACCAAAACATTAAACCTCTTGTAACGTTATGACAAAACAGAACCAAAACATTAAATCTTTGTTACGTTATGACAAAACAGAACAAAACATCAAACCTTTTGTTACGTTATGATAAAACAGAACCAAGACATTAAACCTTTTGTTACGTTATGACAAAACAGAACCAAAACATCAAACCTATTGTTATATCATGACAAAACAAACAAAAACTTCAAACCTGTTGTAACGTTATGAAAAACAGAACCAAGACATTAAACCTATTGTTACGTTATGATAAAACAGAACCAAAATATCAAACCTATTGTTATGTCATGACAAAACAAACAAAACTTCAAACCTGTTGTTACGTTATGACAAAACAGAACCAAAACATCAAACCTATTGTTATGTTATGACAAAACAAACAAAAACTTCAAACCTTTGTTACGTTATGATAAAACAGAACCAAGACATTAAACCTTTTGTTACGTTATGACAAAACAGAACCAAAACATCAAACCTATTGTTATGTTATGACAAAACAAACAAAAACTTCAAACCTGTTGTAACGTTATGATAAAACAGAACCAAGACATTAAACCTTTTGTTACGTTATGATAAAACAGAACCAAAACATCAAACCTATTGTTATGTTATGACAAAAGAAACAAAAACTTCAAACCTGTTGTTACGTTATGATAAAACAGAACCAAAACATCAAACCTATTGTTATGTTATGACAAAACAAACAAAACTTCAAACCTGTTGTAACGTTATGATAAAACAGAACCAAAACATCAAACCTTTTGTTACGTTATGACAAAACAGAACCAAAACATCAAACCTTTTGTTACGTTATGATAAAACAGAACAAAACATTAAACCTTTTGTTACGTTATGATAAAACAGACCCAGACATTAAAGCTGCTGTTATGTCATGATAAAACAGAACCAAGACATTAAACCTACTGTTATGTCATGATAAAACAGACCAAGACATTAAACCTGCTGTTATGTCATGATAAACAGAACTAAGACATTAAACCTACTGTTATGTCATGATAAAACAGAACCAAGACATTAAACCTGTTGTTACGTTATGACAAAACAGAACCAAAACATCAAACCTATTGTTACGTCATGACAAAACAAACAAAACTTCAAACCTGTTGTAACGTTATGATAAAACAGAACCAAGACATTAAACCTTTTGTTACGTTATGACAAAACAGAACCAAAACATCAAACCTGTTGTTACGTTATGACAAAACAGAACCAAAACATTAAACCTTTTGTTACGTTATGACAAAACAGAACCAAAACATCAAACCTGTTTGTTACGTTAAGACAAAAAAAAATAAAACATCAAACCTTTTGTTACGTTATGATAAAACAAACAAAACTTCAAACCTTTTGTTACGTTATGATAAAACAGAACCAAGACATTAAACCTTTTGTTACGTTATGACAAAACAGAACCAAACATCAAACCTATTGTTATGTCATGACAAAACAAAGAAAAAACTTCAAACCTGTTGTAACGTTATGATAAAACAGAACCAAGACATTAAACCTTTTGTTACGTTATGATAAAACAGAACCAAAACATCAAACCTATTGTTATGTTATGACAAAACAAACAAAAACTTCAAACCTGTTGTTACGTTATGACAAAACAGAAACAAAACATCAAACCTATTGTTATGTTATGACAAAACAAACAAAACTTCAAACCTGTTGTAACGTTATGATAAAACAAAACCAAGACATTAAACCTTTTGTTACGTTATGATAAAACAGAACCAAAACATTAAATCTTTTGTTACGTTATGACAAAACAGAACCAAAACATCAAACCTTTTGTTACGTTATGATAAAACAAACAAAAACTTCAAACCTTTTGTTACGTTATGATAAAACAGAACCAAGACATTAAACCTTTTTTTACGTTATGACAAAACAGAACCAAAACATCAAACCTATTGTTACGTTATGACAAAACAAACAAAAACATCAAACCTGTTGTAACGTTATGATAAAACAGAACAAAACATCAAACCTTTTGTTACGTTATGACAAAACAGAACCAAAACATCAAACCTTTTGTTACGTTATGACAAAACAGAACCAAAACATTAAACCTTTGTTACGTTATGATAAAACAGAACAAAACATCAAACCTGTTGTTACGTTATGACAAAACAGAACCAAAACATCAAACCTATTGTTATGTCATGACAAAACAAACAAAAACTTCAAACCTGTTGTTACGTTATGACAAAACAGAACCAAAACATCAAACCTATTTTTTATGTTATGACAAAACAAACAAAAAACTTCAAACCTGTTGTAACGTTATGATAAAACAGAACCAAGACTTAAACCTTTTGTTACGTTATGATAAAACAGAACCAAAACATCAAACCTTTTGTTACGTTATGACAAAACAGAACCAAAACATCAAACCTTTTGTTACGTTATGACAAAACAGAACCAAAACATCAAACCTTTTCTTACGTTATGATAAAACAAAACCAAAACATCAAACCTGTTGTTACGTTATGACAAAACAGAACCAAAACATCAAACCTATTGTTATGTCATGATAAAACAAACAAAACTTCAAACCTGTTGTTACGTTATGACAAAACAGAACCAAAACATGAAACCTATTGTTATGTCATGACAAAACAAACAAAAAACTTCAAACCTGTTGTAACGTTATGATAAAACAGAACGAAGACATTAAACCTTTTGTTACGTTATGATAAAACAGACCCAGACATTAAAGCTGCTGTTATGTCATGATAAACAGAACCAAGACATTAAAGCTACTGTTATGTCATGATAAAACAGACCAAGACATTAAAGCTGCTGTTATGTCATGATAAACAGAGCTAAGACATTAAAGCTACTGTTATGTCATGATAAAAAGAACAAAACATTAAACCTGGGTTTACGTTATGACAAAACAGAACCAAAACATCAAACCTATTGTTATGTCATAACAAAACAAACAAAAACTTCAAACCTGTTGTAACGTTATGATAAAGCAGAACAAAGACATTAAACCTTTTGTTACGTTATGACAAAACAGAACCAAAACATCAAACCTGTTGTTGTGTCATGACAAAACAAACAAAACTTCAAACCTTTTGTTACGTTATGACAAAACAGAACCAAAACATCAAACCTTTTGTTACGTTATGACAAAACAGAACCAAAACATCAAACCTTTTGTTACGTTATGACAAAACAGAACCAAAACATTAAACCTTTTGTTACGTTATGACAAAACAGAACCAAAACATTAAACCTTTTGTTACGTTATGACAAAACAGAACCAAAACATCAAACCTTTTGTTGCGTTAAGACAAAACAAAACCAAAACATCAAACCTTTTGTTACGTTATGATAAAACAAACAAAAACTTCAAACCTTTTGTTACGTTATGATAAAACAGAACCAAGACATTCAAACCTTTTGTTACGTTATGACAAAACAGAACCAAAACATCAAACCTGTTGTTATGTCATGACAAAACAAACAAAAACTCAAACCTTTTGTTACGTTATGACAAAACAGAACCAAAACATCAAACCTTTTGTTACGTTATGACAAAACAGAACCAAAACATTAAACCTCTTGTTACGTTATGACAAAACAGAACAAAACATTAAACCTTTTGTTACGTTATGACAAAACAGAACCAAAACATTAAACCTTTTGTTACGTTATGATAAAACAGAACCAAGACATTAAACCTTTGTTACGTTATGACAAAACAGAACCAAAACATCAAACCTATTGTTATGTTCATGACAAAACAAACAAAACTTCAAACCTGTTGTAACGTTATGAAAAACAGAACCAAGACATTAAACCTATTGTTACGTTATGATAAAACAGAACCAAAACATCAAACCTATTGTTATGTCATGACAAAACAAACAAAACTTCAAACCTGTTGTTACGTTATGACAAAACAGAACCAAAACATCAAACCTATTGTTATGTTATGACAAAACAAACAAAAACTTCAAACCTGTTGTAACGTTATGATAAAACAGAACCAAGACATAAAACCTTTTGTTACGTTATGATAAAACAGAACCAAAACATCAAACATATTGTTATGTTATGACAAAACAAACAAAACTTCAAACCTGTTGTAACGTTATGATAAAACAGAACCAAGACATTAAGCCTTTGTTACGTTATGATAAAACAGAGCCAAAACATCAAACCTTTTGTTACGTTATGACAAAACAGAACCAAAACATCAAACCTTTTCTTACGTTATGACAAAACAGAACCAAAACATCAAACCTTTTCTTACGTTATGATAAAACAGAACCAAAACATTAAACCTTTTGTTACGTTATGATAAAACAGAACCAAAACATCAAACCTATTGTTATGTCATGACAAAACAAACAAAAACTTCAAACCTGTTGTTACGTTATGAAAAACAGAAGCAAAACATCAAACATATTGTTATGTTATGACAAAACAAACAAAAACTTCAAACCTGTTGTTACGTTATGATAAAACAGAACCAAAACATCAAACCTTTTGTTACGTTATGACAAAACAGAACCAAAACATCAAACCTTTTCTTACGTTATGATAAAACAGAACGAAGACATTAAACCTTTTGTTACGTTATGATAAAACAGACCCAGACATTAAAGCTGCTGTTATGTCATGATAAACAGAGCCAAGACATTAAAGCTACTGTTATGTCATGATAAAACAAACCAAGACATTAAAGCTGCTGTTATGTCATGATAAACAGAGCTAAGACATTAAAGCTACTGTTATGTCATGATAAAACAGAACCAAGACATTAAACCTGTTGTTACGTTATGACAAAACAGAACCAAAACATCAAACCTATTGTTATTTCATGAACAAAACAAACAAAACTTCAAACCTGTTGTAACGTTATGATAAAACAGAACCAAGACATTAAACCTTTTGTTACGTTATGACAAAACAGAACCAAAACATCAAACCTGTTGTTACGTTATGACAAAACAGAACCAATACATTAAATCTTTTGTTACGTTATGACAAAACAGAACCAAAACATCAAACCTGTTGTTGTTACGTTAAGACAAAACAAAACTAAAACATCAAACCTTTGTTACGTTATGATAAAACAAACAAAACTTCAAACCTTTTGTTACGTTATGATAAAACAGAACCAAGACATTAAACCCAGTTTGTTACGTTATGACAAAACAGAACCAAAACATCAAACCTATTGTTATGTCATGACAACAAAGAAGAAAACTTCAAACCTGTTGTAACGTTATGGAAAACAGAACCAAGACATTAAACCTTTTGTTACGTTATGATAAAACAGAACCAAAACATCAAACCTATTGTTATGTCATGACAAAACAAACAAAACTTCAAACCTGTTGTTACGTTATGACAAAACAGAACCAAAACATCAAACCTATTTGTTATGTCATGACAAAACAAACAAAACTTCAAACCTGTTGTAACGTTATGATAAAACAAAACCAAGACATTAAACCTTTTGTTACGTTATGATAAAACAGAACCAAACATTAAAACTTTTGTTACGTTGGGTATGACAAAACAGAACCAAAACATCAAACCTTTTGTTACGTTATGATAAAACAAACAAAAACTTCAAACCTTTTGTTACGTTATGATAAAACAGAACCAAGACATTAAACCTTTTGTTACGTTATGACAAAACAGAACCAAAACATCAAACCTATTGTTATGTTATGACAAAACAAACAAAACTTCAAACCTGTTGTAACGTTATGATAAAACAGAACCAAGACATTAAAGCCAAGCTGTTATGTCATGATAAACAGAACCAAGACATTAAACCTAATGTTACGTTATGATAAAACAGACCAAGACATTAAAGCTGTTGTTATGTTATGATAAACAGAACTAAGACATTAAAGCTTACTGTTATGTCATGATAAAACAGAACCAAAGACATTAAACCTGTTGTTACGTTATGACAAAACAGAACCAAAACATCAAACCTATTGTTATGTCATAACAAAACAAACAAAAACTTCAAACCTGTTGTAACGTTATGATAAAGCAGAACCAAGACATTAAACCTTTTGTTACGTTATGACAAAAAACAGTACCAAAACATCAAACCTGTTGTTACGTTATGACAAAACAGAACCAATACATTAAATCTTTTGTTACGTTATGACAAAACAGAACCAAAACATCAAACCTGTTGTTGCGTTAAGACAAAACAAAACTAAAACATCAAACCTTTTGTTACGTTATGATAAAACAAACAAAACTTCAAACCTTTTATTACGTTATGACAAAAACAGAACCAAAACATTAAACCTTTTTTTACGTTATGATGAAAACAGAACCAAAACATCAAACCTATTGTTATGTTATGACAAAACAAGAAAAACTTCAAACCTGTTGTAACGTTATGATAAAACAGAAACCAACACATCAAACCTTGTGTTACGTTATGATAAAACAGAACCAAAACATCAAACCTTTGTTATGTCATTGATTAAAACAAACAAAAACTTCAAACCTGTTGTTACGTTATGAGAAAACAGAACCAAGACATTAAACCTATGTTACGTTGTTATGATAAACAGAACCAAAATATCAAACCTATTGTTATGTCATGACAAAACAAACAAAAACTTCAAACCTGTTGTTACATTATGACAAAACAGAACCAAAACATCAAACCTATTGTTATGTCATGACAAAACAAACAAAAACTTCAAACCTGTTGTTACGTTATGACAAAACAGAACCAAAACATCAAATATTTTTTTATGACATGACAAAACAACCAAAACTTCAAACCTGTTGTACGTTATGATAAAACAGAACCAAGACTTAAACCTTTTGTTATGTTATGATAAAACAGAACCAAAACATCAAACCTTTTGTTACGTGATGAGGAAACAGAACCAACACATCAAACCTTTTGTTACGTTATGACAAAACAGAACCAAAACATCAAACCTTTGCGTTACGTTATGACAAAACAGAACCAAAACATCAAACCTTTTCTTACGTTATGACAAAACAGAACCAAAACATCAAACCTTTTCTTACGTTATGATAAAATAAAACCAAAACATCAAACCTGTTGTTACGTTATGACAAACAAAGAACCAAAACATCAAACCTATTGTTATGTTCATGATAAAACAAACAAAACTTCAAACCTGTTGTTGGGTTATGACAAAAACAGAAGCAGAACATGAAACCTATTGTTATGACAAAACAAAACAAACCAAAACTTCAAACCTGTTGTAACGTTATAATAAAACAGAGACAAGACATTAAACCTTTGAGTTACGTTATGACAAAACAGAACAAAACATTAAACTTGTGTTACGTTATGATCAAACAAAAACAAACACCCAAACCTGTTGTAACGTTATGATAAAACAGAACCAGACATTAAACCTTTTGTTACGTTATGATAAAACAGACCCAGACATTAAAGCTGCTGTTATGTTATGATAAAACAGAACCACGACATTAAAGCTACTGTTATGTCATGATAAAACCGAACCAAGACATTAAACCTTGCTGTTATGTCATGATAAACAGAACTAAGACATTAAAGCTACTTGTTATGTCAGCAATAAAAAAGAACCAAAACATTAAACCTATTTTA